>NC_056744.1:1800379854-1800507354 GCF_019279795.1 Protopterus annectens
GGCCAAGAATTTGTTTGGCCTGCAGGTTAGACATTGCCTTCCCTATCAGGGATTGATATCAGAGTATAGGCAGAGAGAGAGAAACAAGAGGCTCCTGAATGAAAGATCAGCACTGGTAGAGATTTTAGTAGAAGCTAGAACAGAAGCTGCCTTTAAAAAGGGAATAAGTGGTAAAGCATATAAATTATTGCATGATAATTATAAGAATAAATCAGAGGAGCTTAGAAAGGACTGGGAAGAGAGATTGGATAAGCAGTTCACAAAGAGAGAATGGGGGGATAAATGTACATCTCCCAAATGTGCAACAAAGTCTAGAAGATTTAGGATCTTTGCCTGGCAGTGTTTACATAGGTATTTTCACACCCCAAGTAGACTCCAAACAATTTTTCCTCAAGCGTCTAGCAAATGTTGGAGGTGTGATGGGCAAGAAAGAGGTAGCTGGGAACATATTTTGGGACTGTAATGAGCTGGCAGACTTTAGGGATTCCCTGCAGATCCCTCTGTCGGAGATGCTCAGTGAGCAGATTTGACTGACTAGAGAGAGTATTTTTTTGAATTTTGTTACAAAATCAGAATTGCCTAGACACAGTAAAGCTTTGATGAGTCTAATTATGGTGGCTGCTAAAAAAGCAATTACTAGAAAATGGAAATCAAAGTCTAGACCAACCATACTGGAAGTAGTGAATATAGTAACAGAGATAAAACAACTGGAATTGGGATCTTTAGAAAAGGGAAGGAGCAAACTGCAAAGGAAAAAATGGGAATTGTGAGAACAATATATGCAACGCAACAACAAGGTTTAACAGGTGTGGTTTGAATGAGCCATGTAATGCTTAACTGACAATGGCTGGATGGTTTATAAGTGATGTTTAATGTTTACAACTACAGTTGTTTCAATGGTGTCTGTGACGTAAACTGCAACTAAAGTGGTATCATTTTGTTTGTTTTTCATTTATATAAATGTAAGATTGCCTTTGTCATATGTGAAAATTTAATAAAGATATTTGGAGAAAAAAAATTCTGCTTAGAAGCTATGTTTTATACAGCTTCCTGAGATGGAAAGGGACTGCAAGAGTGAATGGATTATGCAGTACAGCTGGCCTTCAGACCGGATGAAGTAACTGTTTACTGTGTATGAAGGTTACAGAGCTGTTTAAATACTTCACTAGACATTAGCTCTGGCTTGACATGAAAATTTTTGCTGTTCAGATTGATTTAATTGGTGCAGAATCCACTGTTCTGCAATTCTACATTCATGTTGTTTATTTACATATTCTGCAATTCTAGTAATGCATAAAACAGAACAAAGATTCATCCATGCATCCACAGTCACAGCTGATGAATAAGAGATTAAACTCTGGCTATTGCTGCATTCCGATGGAGGGGTCTTAACTTGATGCTGTGGATTACCCACCCACCCCCATCAGTAGATTGTGGTAATTTATTCAATGCTGTAGTTATGCAATTTAAAAACTGCAGCATTAATCTGATAGTATAAATGGTCATTGTTACTGCAAAAAAAAAAAAAAAAAAGAACTTGTCTTAAACAGTTCTTGAATACCTGGTGAAGTATAAACTGCATCTCCTCGCTCAGCTTTTTCATGACAACAGAGACGTTTTGGCCGAAAGAACATTCTCTTTTGTAATTTGTGTGGTCTAACGCTAGCTGATATGAATAATTTAGCTTCTTACAAGTCCTAATTATTTCCCTTGCTTGCAAGTGGAGTGACCATGTCCATAATGGACTGTTACTACATGTAGAAGCGTGACATATTTTATTTGGTTATAACATGAGGACAGCACAGACAGATGATCTTGTAATGGGCATAAGTTTTTTTTTTTTATTTACTGCTTATTTTGATTGCTTTGATACTCCTGCATACATAAAGCAGCCATTTCCTGACTCCTGAACTTATTGGGCCTTGGGAAATCATACTGGCAAACTACAAAAATTGTTGGAGTGAGTTGGAGAGAGGAACATTATAAAGCTACTTGCTACACTACGTTGCCACATGGCTTAGAATGGATTCCAGATGTCTGGTGCGTTGCCACATGGCGTAGAATGGATTCCAGATGTCTGGTGCGTTGCCACATGGCTGAGAATGGATTCCAGATGTCTGGTGCATTGCCACATGGCGTAGAATGGATTCCAGATGTCTGGTGCGTTGCCACACGGTGTAGAATGGATTCCAGATGTCTGGTGCATTGCCACATGGCTTAGAATGGATTCCAGATGTCTGGTGCGTTGCCACATGGCTTAGAATGGATTCCAGATGTCTGGTGGTGGCAGCACAAACTAAGTTCTGTTGGTTGTGACTGCAGGCAACCATGAAAAAAGCACCACAAATGAAATACACAGAAAGTATCCAAATGAATGTACCTTCATGGAGACAGGCAGCTATTCTCCAAGAGTGTACTTCAGTGCACATCTGCACCTGCAACAAAGCCTTGTCTTCTATAGCTGCTAATCTTACTGCTGTTGGCCATAACTGTTCAGTGTAATGTTCCCATCACACTGCCTGCTCTACCACATACAGTGTGCAGTAATAATGCATAGTGATTATTCTATACTGTACATGTATTTGATTACTGGCTGCAGTAACTACCAGCTGTGATGTACTGTGACCATGGCAATGTGCTCATGTGACATTGACACCTGCAGGCTCTGGTGAGCCTAGCTCCCATGCACAGCATTCAGCCTATTGGCTTCAGGACCAATGTGATTATATTGCTGTTCAGCTCTGTCTTTCTGATCTACTGACTGCAATCACCCTGCACTGTGAGATCTACTGACTGCAATCACCATGCACTGTGGGATCTACTGACTGCAATCACTGTGCACTGCGGGATCTACTGACTGCAATCACTGTGCACTGTGGGATCTACTGACTGCAATCACCATGCATTGTGGGATCTACTGACTGCAATCACTGTGCACTATGGGATCTACTGACTGCAGTCACCATGTACTGTGGGCAATAATCATACCGCCTTTTAATATGATTTCTTCAGTATGCACATTTGATATTTGATTGATTGATTGATTGTAATAATTCTGAGCTCCCAATTTGCTTTATTTTTTTGTTTTCAGTGGCAGGCTAATAATTACCTAAACATGTGATGGATCTAGGTGACAAACAGTCAGCTTGCCTACCCCCTGCTGCTACAATGGATGGCATGAACTGACTTACTTAGTCATAGAACTAAGCGCAGGGAAGGAGACTTGAATCTAAGTGACCACATGCTGTTCTTTTTTTAAATACTGCAGGACGTTTCTTTTTGTCACACTCTGAGCATTCTGACTTGGTCATTGCCCTGGATACTGTGGCTCAAGGAGAGTAAAAGTGTCCCCAAACTTATACAAGTTATTACTTTATATCCATTTGTGTGGATGCAATACGCCATAATGCAGTGAACAACTTTGACTGCCTCCCTTTTGTTGCAACAATATTGTTTCTTGAATTTATCGGATTAGTTCTCGGGTTGCAATAACAGGCAGATTGGTCTTGATTGCTTTTAAATTTAAACTTGCTTTTGCAGAACTCTGAATGACTTTAGTAAATTGCTATACTCCAAGTGTGGTCTATATCAGACCTAAGGGTAGCAGGAAAGTTTCTGATAACATGAGCAGCAGTATACTGTGGTGTCACTAGAACCATCTCTGGCACCGTTTACATCTGATTAATTATCTGACATCAGCAGCAGCAGCATTTTATAAAGGTCAGAAAGTTAAATGTTAGGATTTGGAAAGCTGTTTACTTATGAGATAAATCTATGTTTACATAAGCCTCTTCTGTCTTAAAGAAAATCCATGAAAGCAAAGTGCTAATGTGTCAGGTGTAGCCTTTCTACTTATTTCTTTTCATAGGAGCCACTGACCAGATGCAAGTATTTTTTTTTCCTTGAAGGTGACCCTGACATTCTGGTCTGGTGGAATGTCCTGTTCAGGAATGGACTGGCAGAGACTGTGTGTCAAACACTGAAGTGCTGAATGTAGCCCCTTTGCAATTTATATCCGAACTGCTAAGCTGTTGGGTTTGGGTTCAAAATTCAGTATGATTTGGCAATTCCTTTAAAAATGAAGTTAGATATAATGGTGCCTTAATGAGAGAATTGTCTGCATACCTGTCTGCAACATGCCAGTATGAGCAGAGCATATGAAGATGTTTAAAGGTGATTCAGGACAAGATTCCGATATTGTTCATAAGCCACTCTCCATCCAAGTCACATGACCAGGGGGTTCTGGTGACTCTTGACAATTTATAACTGTTAATTCTGTACAGGCTATTGTTTAGTTTTCGGGTGCTGCACAAAAGGAAAGTTCATGCGTAAAAGTATGAAACAATCTTAAATTAGCAAACAATATCAGGGATAAAAGAGGACATTTTTGAAATATTGACAATACTGGGTTAGAAAGATGTTACAATGAAAATGATATATTTTATAACTCATTTGAAGTCTAAGACATATGCAGCTGTCATCTCATGCATTGTATAATGATTTTGACTGTGTCTGCTGTGTGTGTAGCCATATATATACAATGTTAAGCATGCACCAATTAATTTTTAATTGTTAAGGAGGGCAGGGTTTTCCCCCCAAGATAAGGATAGTAAAATCCCAGGTTCAAACACATGAAAATGAAATCAGAAAGGTACAAATGAGCTAGCAGACATGATAACAGTGTCCATAGTGATATAGGCTTGTTATATTATTATTTACTATCTAGTTAAAGATTCTAAAGAAACCATTTGTGTATATGTGATACACCTTAAGTTCTATGCTCAGGATATGTACCACTGAAAACAGGCAATTATTCCCCCGTACTAGCTCAGGAATTCAGTGTATAAGACATCTCTGGGTACCCTCTTGGGGAATGAGAAGGATGCTGTTAAAACTAGACTGGGCCATGGCTTACTTTACTTACCCAAATCAATAACCCAATTTAAATAAATGCTTCTGCCTAGTTTTTTTAGCCATGGTGCTGTCATCTTGGTAGGTTATATATATCATAAAGAATATATTTTGCCCTTACTGTGGCCCAGATGAACTGTGTTCAACTAGCAGAACAATAGCTGGAGGGACCAAGTGAGGGAGGATGAGCGTGAGTGGCTGAAACTAGCTCACCCATTCTGGGGGAAAGGAGGCTGCCTAAACTCACCACCACAGCAGCATTAAGAGCCTGGTAAGCGCCACACTGTCAGTGACATAGTGCTTGGTCAGGAGTTCGTGCATGAGCACAGGCTCACACGCACCTCCTGAAGGAAGCCATATTTGAGCTTGCAAGGCTGCCACAGGGTGGAGTTTATGGCACAGAAGCTTAGTTAGTGTGGGGTATGCAGGGCAGTTGCCTAGGCTCAAGGTGTTAGGGGGTGTGATCTGCACATCTGAAATGGAAAGTAATGCAATACTGATATTCATTTCCATATTAGAATCTCTGAATGCCTGTATAGAAATAAATCCTAACACTGATTGTAACAAGCTTTTAAAAGTTAGAGACCTTTTTTTTTCATTTTTGCTCTTTAGAGCAACTCTTGAGTGTAGAGGACCTAGACTCTTTGGTAAATGCAACGTACCAGATCGTACAGTGAACCACAAACCCTTCTTTTCTCCTCAACTCAGTTTACTGTTGAAGGGTGCAAGATTGAGGAGCAGCACTGGGCACACTCCCTGGCAGCATTAAGACACTGCACCACTGTTCTTTTTATAACACCTTTATTAAATTGTCACTTTTCAAGACATAGATCAACAATATAAATAGAAAAGAAAACTAATCATATTAACATTTTTTCATTCATATACATTATATATCACATATCTTTTCATTCTTTATAGCTATCATCAGTACACCATTACAAAAAAATTGATGAATTCTTTCCTACCCTTAAACGTCCATCCTACTGAACATTATTATTATGCATATATTCTTCCTACAATTTTCATTTATTTCTATGTAATTTGTTCCTTTCCTTTTCTAAAGATCTCTCTTCCATTTCTTTTATCTATTTTACAGTATTCAGGACTTCAAATACAGTTAGTTTAGACCTCAATTTCCATTTTCTGGTAATTGCTTTTCTAAAAGCCAACAGATCATTATACTCTCATATCATATATTAACAGGTCATTATACTCTCATATCATATATTAACAGATCATTATACTCTCATATCATATATTAACAGGTCATTATACTCTCATATCATATATTAACAGGTCATTATACTCTCATATCATATATTAACAGATCATTATACTCTCATATCATATATTAACAGATCATTATACTCTCATATCATATATTAACAGGTCATTATACTCTCATATCATATATTAACAGATCATTATACTCTCACATATACTAACAGGTCATTATACTCTCACATCATATATTAACAGGTCATTATACTCTCATATCATATATTAACAGGTCATTATACTCTCATATCATATATTAACAGGTCATTATACTCTCATATCATATATTAACAGGTCATTATACTCTCATATCATATATTAACAGATCATTATACTCTCATATCATATACTAACAGGTCATTATACTCTCACATCATATATTAACAGGTCATTATACTCTCATATCATATATTAACAGGTCATTATACTCTCATATTATATATTAACAGATCATTATACTCTCATATCATATATTAACAGGTCATTATACTCTCATATCATATATTCCCTATGTACCTCTTTCTTCCCCATCACACCTCTAACATTTACTCTATAACTGAAGAAAATTATTTGAAGTCTTCTTGGGGTGTAAAAATAACTATGCAAACACTCCCAAGGAAAAATCCTAAACTTTCTGCATTTTGTTGCATACTTTGGTAGACATACATACATACCATTGTTCCTTTGTAAATTACTTTTTCAGATTCTCTCTACACAATCTTTCCTAACCTCTGCTGATCGATTCTTATAGTTATCATGTAATATTTTATGTGCCATTTTAAACTACAGCTTCTATTGTAAATTCAACTAAAATGCTATCAGAATTTTCACTTATGATTCACCTTTATCTTTCTATTTGCCTGTACTCTGATATGAATCCCTGGTAGGGAATGCAGTCTTTAGCCTGCAATCTGAATGCCTTCTTGACCTCATCCCACTCTATTACCGTTCCCTCTCTAGTGATTTGCTCCCAATAACTTGGTTCCTTTGCCAGTTTTTTTCCAGTAAATTCCAGCCCCCTCTTGCTTATTTTCTGTACCCCCACTTACAGTCATCTATATTGGCATAATCACAGTTCTCCATTCTTATGTTGGCTTAGTTCTTAGAATACTTTCTGATAATTTATGAATATAGCATTCTTTATGGTGTTCTCTATAAGGAACTGTATCCAAATTCCACTCTCTCCCTATTCCTTGAATCTCCCACTGTTTCATCATCACCCCTTTTCACTTTGAATTCTTCTTCTTCTTTTTCTTTCGGCTTTTTCCCGGTTAGGGGTCACCACAGCGGATCACCTGTCCGCTCATGATTGGCAGTGGAGTTTTACAGTGTCGAGTTGCCAGCCTGGCGCCCAACCTTCCACAGAAGACACACACACACGCACTCACACCTAGGGCCAATTTAGAGTGTCCAATCCACCTACTGCATGTCTTTGGGATGTGGAAGGAAACCAGAGCACATAGAGGAAACCCACGCGACCACAGGGAGGACATGCAGACTCCGCACAGAAGGCACCCCAGCCGAGGATCAAACTGGAGAACCTCTTGCTGTGAGGTGACAATGCTAACCACTGCACCACCAACCTTCTATTTGTGACATATACTTATGAGCATAACAGTGTATCTCTAAAATATCCATTTAAATCAGGTAATTCTAAACCACCTTCTTGTATTGGAAGGATCAGCTTATCCCACTTAACTCCCACCCTCTTCTGTTCCCAGATAAATTCCTTCATTAATAACTGTCCACAACTTCTCTTTTGGGTGATAAAAAATTGTCTGACCTGTATATAAAACTAATGGGACTAAACATGTTTTCCCTGCTTGTATCTTACTATCCATAGCCATAAAAAGAGATTTCAGTTTCTCATTTTTTATATTAGCTTTTGCTTAGTCTCTCCCTTATCACCTTAGCAACCACAACAGAAGCCTTTGTAATCTGTACACCTAAATACTTCATCTTATCTTATCCCATGAAAATGGATTTTGCCGAACCAATTCATTCTAGGCACACAATTAATGGCTATAGCCTTTCTTTTATTTTTGTTAATTTTACATCCTGAACAAACTTGAAAGTGTATTCAAATGTTACACAACACTGAGATGTCCTTTGCTAGATTTATCAGGTACATAATAATATTATCTGCAAATAAAGACACTTTTCTTGATTACCATACCAATTATAACCTTGAATTTCTGAGTGCCGTATTTTCTTTGCCAATAGTTCTAAATATAAAACAAATAACAAAGAGGAAAGAGGACATCCTTGCATGGTTCCTCTGTTCAAAGACAACTTATCATTTGGAATCCTCACACTTTAATTCTTGCCTCCAGTCATTCATATACCCTCCTAATTAAACGTATTATTATATCAGGGAATGCAAATGCTTTCATGATCCTGCTCATAAAATCTCAGCTTACTCTGTTGAATGCTCTCTGCATCAAGGTCTACCAACAACAGTGGTATTTTCTTACATTCTGCTTCCCTGTGGATCATCATTGTTCTATTAATGTTGTCAAATGTTTGTCTCCCCTCCACAAAACCGCAATGATCCATAGCTATGATTTTTAGTAACATCTTTGCCATTCTTTTAGCTAGTACAGACACAAGCAGTTTATAATCATGGTTTACATTTGAAAAGGGTCTATATAAAACTGGGTTTGATGGGTCTTTACCATCTTTAGATAATAAAGCCACAACTTTCTTTCAAGATGCTGGTGCTTCCCCTTCTTTTAAAACACCATTAATCAAAATCTCCCAGATTAACACTTTCTTCCCTCCTAACTTCCAAACTTTCTCAAGAACATTATCTATTCCTGAAGAAGTCCCTGCAGATTGTGACTGAAATCACCATTTTCTCCCATCTTCTCCTCCTGTCTTAATTGTTAATTGTTGAGCCTCACCTGCTTCTAACCTTGGCATACTTAAGATTTCCATTTGTACTCTTTCTTGAGTTCCACATTTCTCTGTTTTATAAAATTTCCAAAAATATCTCTAATCCCTCTACAGGATCTCTGGTTAAGTTTCTTGTTATAGGCTCCCTAAGTTTGGCAACAGCCCTTTCTACCTACTGTTGCCTAAGTCATTGTGCTAAAAGTTTTTGTGATCTGGAGTTGTTACCAAAATTATTACTTAAGAGTAATCTTTCTAAACACATGCATATTATCCAAATACTCCCTTATACAGTTTTGCACTCTGCAGTTGTGCTTCTTCTTGTTCTGTGAGATTCCCCTTATTCACTAATACTATGTGAGCTCCTCTAAATAATTCCTACTACATTTTAACCATATGTCTGTCTTTTATTTCCACCCTATTTTTAAAAATTAATTTTCATTCTATCCCACTCACTAACTATCACTTCTGAAGAAATTTCTATCTTTCGTAATAAATCCTGAATATTCTGCTGAATATTCACCCTGAAATCCTTTCCTTTTCAAATTCACATGCACATTTCTTTTCAAATGTGTCTCTTACAACATTGCTTTTTTGCACTCTGCATTTCTTAATATAATTAATACTCGTTCCTTATTGTTTATACCTTTAAGGCAATGTACATTCCAAGATAATATGGATAGGGTAGCTATTATGATAAAAAGCTATTGTTCTCACCTATTATACATGATAGTTTTTTGGATGTGTATTTCCAACTTTTGTCTTACATACACACAATAATATTTGGCAGGCTGATCTTTTATATTGTTGTTTCTACTCATCTCCATTTGAACCTACATCACATTTTTCAATACTTTTTGTTTTAATGAAACCCTTAAATAAAGAACTAAAACATTTTCATAACACCTGCATCCCATCCCCTATTAACTTAGAACACACATACAAAACTATGTATATCTTTAAAAAATGAAATTTAACCCTTGAGAAAGGAACAAATGCCCCAAATTGAAGGCTGCACCTGCAGGCATTACCTAACCTAAATTAAAGTTATCCATGTGTAACATCCCTCCTCTGGGCCAGTAATCAAGGAGTCTCAATCTTCAACATGGACACCAGTGAGAGATGTTCATTTGGAACAAAAATGGATACAGCTCTCTGTACTAAGCACAATTAAGAGCATACAGGAAACACACTGCTGTCCTGGGGCTGGGTTTCCCTGTCTCTCACCAGGCCCCCAAATAAGAATCCACACTGACTACAGCTGTAGAGTTGAGCCCTCAGCCGAGTGTCCCAAGCCAAGTCCTCCATCACCCTCTCTGTGAAACCAGTGCTCTGTGTCCTTGCTCTAAGTAGCTGACACACACTCTTTGAGATTTGATTTTCACAAACCCGCACACACATGCACGCGTGCACATACAGACAGACAGACACACACACACACACGCATGCACACACACAGACAGACAGACACACACACACATATACACACACACACACACACACACACACACACACACACACACACACACACACACACACACACACACACACACACACACACACGTGCACACACCTGGAAAAGGCTGACAGATTTACCAGCTATGTCCCCTCTGCCCAGACTATAAGGTAGATACTGCCACCACAACACTCCAAAGCCAGCTACTCTAATACTCTTACAGGGGTACCCAATTATACTAAGTAAAATTAATACTAATACAAATGGTAGTGTTTGACCAATGCAGAAAGGCTTTCAGGAGTGGCCACAGTGTCACCAAATAAATATAAGTACTCTCAAAGGTTCAGATATTCTCTAAACAACCAGCTACAATGAAGAGTTTAAATATATTTAATAACAAATAATAAGAGAACATGAAATACTAAATATTTATTTACAATAAACACCAGAGTTTCATATCACAAAAAATATTAAAACTAACACAGATGGAAAGGTTCACACAGATACAGAAAATCACTAGTTAACTAATCTCACTATATTTTCCTAACCATTCTAAAGAATTAGTATTCCCCCGTTACTTAGTAAAGCAAGACAAGATGAAGTGGGTGAGTGATCCTTCTTTGTCAGGTTTCAAAAACAGACTCCCACGAGACTTCTCTCATCTAGTAGTAAAACATCATTCTGTTGCTGGATTACAGAATGATATTGCATACATCTGGTCATCTGACTCTGATTCCCACACTATTCCCTTTACTAGCAACTGAACCAGAATCTAGCATGTCATAATACACACAAAGAGCATATGTATGAGAATACAGATGGCACCTTTTGCAAGAAGTACCTAATCTAAATGCTATTACCACTAGCATTCCACAGTTTAGCTTTAGGAATAACAAATCACTCAAACAGCATCTTTGTAATAGAGAAACACACAAGCCAAATTCTCTTTCCACACGTCAGGGTACCTATCCATGCAGGTCATGTAGTGCATGTCCTTACATTTATAGCACAAATACATATACTCATCCAGCAAAACAGTTCCATCTGTATTCTCATACATATGCTGATTGTAAAAGCACTGATGTGGTTTATTATGGTTTCTGGAAGTGATGTCCTGTTTTCTATGTTGGCAAGACTAATAGATCTTTTAAATATAGAATTTTGGAACATCTTCGTGATATCAGGAATAGAAAACATACAAATGCATTAGCTAATCATGTCATGAACACTGATCCTTCACATTCCTTTCAGTGTTTTGTCTTACAACAGATACATAAAAAATTGAGAGGAGGGGATATAGAAAATATTACTGAAGGTTGTGAACAAAAATGGATAATGAAACTTAATGCAGACAAATATCCAGGTCTTAATGGTACCACATCTCTGGTCCCTTTTTTGAAAGCCAGACGCCTTAAACACAAATAATTTTAAGCATAATATTTATTGCCTCTTACTTATGAATGAATTTTACATAATTGATTTTTTAAAAAGATTTTTTATGCTTAGTAGAAGCTTATGTTATGTATTTTGTCTGATTTATGTTTAGTTTTTGTCTGTGCCTTTAAATGCTCCTTCAGGTATGACATCACTAATTATGCTAATTGGTTTCAAGAGTATTTAAGAAATGAGCTGTTTTAACATTTTGTCTGAAGAAGCAACTGAGTGTTGCAAAAGCGCTTACCACTGTTTTCTTTTGTTTATTTTATTAAAGACGCTATTGTGTGCTACCTTGGTGCATTGTTCTTTTGTTCTTACTTCATGTTTTTATGCACCTTGGTTTTACCTACAGCTGTTTTTGTTTGATAGTACTACTATCCATTATTTACTTCCCATAATTTCCATCTTTATTGTTCACTGAACTATTTGCCATTGTACCGCTAAATGTTTAATCTCCCTCAGCAAAGAATGTTCATAACTCTCAAGATTAATTGCTTTCACCTGCAGACAGCTCATCTCCATGTAAAAGCAGTCAACAATGAGAGAGAAAAAAAAAACAGCATACAAGTCTGCAGAAGGAACCTTTGTCAGTTTCACTCATAACAGAATGTACATCTGCGCTCAGCTGCAGACATCTTTATTTCCCACTAAGAACATTTGCTAATGGATAAAACAAGCTAATATTTTTACAGATGGAGGAAATGTAACATTTTCAGGACTTTCATCAATTTTGATTATTTTTACTTACAAAAGGCACTTGTTTATAGCTTAAGCCAAGTGTATTACTCTAGACATCCACCCCTGTAAAATAAGAGAAATTGTGTAGAATTAATATATAGCTTGTTCTGCATCCAAAAATGTCTCTGATCCTCAAGGGAAAAAATTCTGAAGACAGCTGGATGCAGCAACTTGAATCTTACACCTGCCTCTTGACATTCCATGATTCTTCTTTTTCTTTTGGCTTTTCCTGGTTAGGGGTCACCACAGTGGATCACCTGTCTGCTCATGATTGGCAGTGGAATTTTACAGTATCAAGTTGCCAGCCCAGCACCCAACCTTCCACAGAAGGCACACACATGCATGCACTCACACCTAGGGCCAATTTAGAGTGTCCAATCCACCTACAGCATGTCTTTGGGATGTGGGAGGAAACCGGAGCACCAGGAGGAAACCCACACGACCACAGGGAGGACATGCAGACTCCGCATAGAAGGCACCCCAGCCGAGGATCAAACTGGAGAACCTCTTGCTGTGAGTCAGCAATGCTAACCACTGCACCACCGTGATTGCCGGGATAAATTTACTTCTCTTCTGCCTGGTGTACTGTGAACAATCATTTTCTACACTCTGCTGTCTCCAGTTTTTAATATTTTCCTTTCTTCCACAGTTTGGTCAGGATCAACTGTTTCTATTGGTATGATTACATCTTTACTAATATAGATCTTGGCTGTTTTCTCAAGGCCACGTTTGGAACATACACTCAATGTGCCCTTTCAATTAACAAATCCTGCTGTGGAATACACCCAGTTGCCTGTTTGTGCTTGCATAAAATAAATACAGTTTGTTCCTTACAGTTTCTCTGTTACAGCAGACAATCTCAGGTTTTCTCTGCATGCTCTATCTTCTAACTCTAACATATTTTTGAAACAGCTCTTCTTCTCTTCTTTAGAAGCCTTATACTCAACAAGAATTTTCTTCATTTCATCCTCTGATTTTTGCAGTTTTATTGGCTCATCTAAATAACTAGCTAAAGCTTCTTCTGTTTTTTTCCAGCCTTTTGTTATTTGAGCTGATATATTCCTTCAATGTTTCATTTATTTTAAACACCTCTAAGTACATTTGATTTATTGATTTTTTTCCTCTAAATTACTGAAAGTCATCTCTTATACCAAAGCTAAGCAAAAAAAAAAAAAAAAAGTTTGAGCTTCAATCACAGCCAGTGTTTTCTCTTCACTTTTTCTGGTTGACTTTCTTTCAGGTTCTCTAAATTTCTTCTTTGCTGGCATCCAGACAGCGTATGTACTAGTCAGTAACTGAATTTTACCCAAGCTGACAATATCACTGGCTCTTATTTCTCAGTTTTTGTTTTCACACTGAGAGAGCTGAAATTAAGCTGTTGATGTGTGTGCAGCCATCTTGGAAGTCTCACTGTACCACTATTCTTGATCTCCTCACCAACCCAAGAGGTGTGTTAGGTTGAGCCTGAGGGACGTTAAGGGGTCCAGTAGACCTGGTGAACAAGAAGAAGTGCTGAGGGCAGCCAGTGGTAGCTGCAGAGAGGCTAAAAAATCTTATTTTGTAACCAAAAATATGGCATCTTAATCAGTAATACAGTTCTGGAATATTCAATTAAATGAACACCATGTCATTACAAGATCAGATATGCACATAATAATATACTTTGGCTCGTTTATATGCCTACTGGTTACCTAGACTGTGCTAAACATTCAGTTACCAGGATCTTTCTTTTTCAATATGTTCTTTCATTTCTGGGACTAAAACGTGTTTTACATTGCCTGCATTTACAGGAATGCATGTTGACTTTGCACAGAATGCAAAAAAAAAAATCTTCACCTTTGCTCTATTACACTGAATTCACATACTAAAACAGAGTATTTAAGAACTACTGGTCTTACATAGAAAAGTGTGATATTGACAAACTGCTTATCTCGCATTCCTTGCATACTGTAAAACTTGTATTTCCCTTTTTTTACAGCTGTAAAAAGTGATATTAGTTATAAAGATTCATACTGTGTGTGTGAGTGGGTGTGTGTGGATGTAGGTGTATACATGCTCATGTGCATGTGTACCTGTGTGTGCATGTGTACCTGTGTGTGTGCATGTGTGCACACCTATTTTATTACCAAGTAATCCTGCCACATGGTGTCAACCCCCCATATGCAAATTCTTGAATCCACCATGACATTCAGCAGCTCTTTATAGCAGGACATTTAAAAGTGATGTAAAAGCATGCCTAGTTACTTGTTACTATTTCAATACAAAGGAAGTCATGTAAAAGATATATTGTCAGTATCACCACAAATGATCAAATAAAGCAGAAGTTCACAGTACTGTCACTAACCAAAGAAAGCAGAAGTTCACAGTACTGCCATTAACTCAACCAACAGACAAGACCTGTCACAGAGCCTTCTGTGTCATATACAGAGTGTGTTGTAAGAATAAGACAGTCTGGCTCTATAATAAAAGCATGTCAGTATGGCAGTCCCAGCAACAGGGGCAGGCAATCTGGTTGGAATCCAGCAGCAATCATAGTTACACTTGTTTATATGCCCCAACTTGTTAAAGACAAAAAATACAGATAGCAATGACTGACAGGGTATGATATACATACTGCTCAGGATGTAGATGGTGGGGGTAAGATATACAGACTGCGCAGGACATAGGTGTTAGGGGGGTATGATATACAGACTGCAGAGGATACAGGTGACTGGGGGTATGACATACAGACTGCAAAAGGTGTAGGTTACTGGGGGTATGATATACAGACTGCACAGGACGTGGGTTACTGGGGGTATGATATATAGACTGTACAGGACATAGGTGGCTGGGGTATGATATATCAACTGCAGAGGATATAAGTGACTTGGGGTATGATATACAGACTGCACAGGATATGGGTGACTTGGGGTATGATATACAGACTGCACAGGATGTGGGTGACTGGGAGTATGATATACAGACTGCAAAGGTTGTAGGTGACTTGGGGTATGACGTACAGACTGCACAGGATGTGGGTGACTGAGGGTATGATATACAGACTGCACAAGATCTGGGTGATTTGGGGTATGATATATAGACTGCACAGGATCTACGTATTTTGGGGTATGAAATACAGACTGTACAGGATGTGGGTGACTGGGGGTATGATATACAGACTGCAAAGGATGTAGGTGACATGGGGTATGATATACAGACTGCACAGGATGTAGGTGACTGGAGGTATGATATACAGACTGCACAGGACATAAGTGGCTGGGGTATGATATACAGAGAACACAGGACATAGATGGGGGTATGATATATAGACTGCACAGGACTTAGGTGGCTGGGGGTATGATATACAGAGAGCACAGGATGTAGGTGACTGAGAGGTATGATATACAGACTGCACAGGATGTAGGTGACTGAGGGATATGATATACAGACTGCACAGGACTTGACTGCATAGGACTTAGGTGGCTGGGGGTATGATATACAGACTGCACAGGACATAGGAGGCTGGGAGTATGATACACAGAGAACACAGGACGTAAATGGGGGTATGATATATAGACTGCACAGGACTTAGGTGGCTGGGGGTATGATATACAGAGAGCACAGGATGTAGGTGACTGAGAGGTATGATATTCAGACTGCACAGGATGTAGGTGACTGAGGATTATGATATACAGACTGCACAGGATGCAGGTGACTGTGGGGTATGATATACAGACTGCAAAGGATGTAAGTGAATTGGGGTATGACATACAGACTGCACAGGATGTGGGTGACTGGGGGTATGATATACAGACTGCAAAGGATGTAGGTGACTTGGGGAATGATATACAGACTGCACAGAATGTGGGTAACTGGGGGTATGATATACAGACTGCAAATGATGTAGGTGACTTGGGTATGATATACAGACTGCACAGGATGTGGGTGACTGTGGGTATGATACACAGACTGCACAGGATCTAGATGACTTGGGTATGATAAACAGACTGCACAGGATGTGGGTGACTGGAGGTATGATATATAGACTGTACTGGACATAGGTGGCAGGGGGTATGATATACAGACTGCACAGGATCTAGGTGACTTGGGTATGATAGGCTGCACAGGATGTGGGTGACTGGAGGTATGATATATAGACTGTACTGGACATAGGTGGCAGGGGGTATGATATACCGAGATCACAGGATGTAAATGGCTGTGGTATGATATGTAAATGACTGGAGGTATGATATACAGATTGCGCATAATGTGAGTATGATATACAGAATGTACAGGACATAGGTGATTGGGGATATGATATACAGACTGCACAGGATGTAGTGGCTGGATTATCATATACAAACTGCACACTGGATGGGTGGCTGGTGGTATGACGTACAAACTACACATGACATAGGTGACTGGGGGTATGATATACTGACTGCACAGGATGTATGTGACTGGAGGTATGATAGACAGACTTGCACAGGATGTAGTGGCTGGGTTATCATATACAAACTGCACACCAGATAGGTGACTGGGGATATGACATACACACTGCACAGGACGTAGGTGACTAGGGGGTATGATATACCAAGGGCAAAGGATGTAGGTGACGGGGTATGATATACAGATTGCACAGGATCTAGGTGACTTGGGTATGATATACAGACTACACAGGACATAGGTGACTGAGGGGCATGATACACAGACTGCACAGGTCATAAGTGGCTGGGGTGGTGAAATGTTAGGAATGGTAACAGACAGGGACTTGCTCCATCCACTAGATGAAGGGAATGTACCTAAATATATTTATCAGTCTGGACTTATTTGTGTACCTTTCAGATGACCATCAGTTGCTCTGTGTTGTTCCACTTGTTTTTTTTTTTTGTGTGTGTGTCTGTGGTACCTGTCTCCACTGGAGATGGTGCCACAGTGGCTATTTGTGGATCTGGAAGAGGTAATGGAAACATGGAACAGAGTGACCCTGGAGTGTCACATAAGCTGGCTTTATATGCCAAGGATTTGTGTTATGTTCTAACTTGGCAGAACATCTTGATATTGCATTCATCTTGCTAATTTGCTCCAGCCCCTTCTATGCCAAATTCAGTAGTTGTCAACCATGTGATTACAGCAATATCCTATCACAGGACAAATGCTAAATCATAGGCAGAAACCCCACTCTCCCTCCCATCATGGATGACCCAATGACTACTGCCCCTTGCTACCCCTGTCTAGCCAGTTCCTGCAACGCCACTAGTACTAACTGAACTCAGGTCAGCTGGGTCACAGTCAGAGCTCCAACCCTCTAATCTATACCTAATTAGCTTTTTCAGGTGTCTTATGAAGGTATTTACTAATGAAATGATGCTGGTGATTTATTTGCTAATTTGTTAATTGTTGTGATATTATTACTTTTCCACGTGGAACCCTTACATAAACTGTTAAGTGTACATCTCTGAATCTTTGTTATAACCAGTCTTGGCCAGAGGTCAGCACTGGCTCACTTCACTTACCCAGCTAATTAATAACCTGATTTAAATGGCTGTCCCTTTCTAGGCTGACTTCCATTCTTCTGAGACAAGTGACATGGCTTCCTATGACCCTATCAGCTATCTTGTACATTATTTTAAATTCCTCAGCCAGCCCACATGCCAAGTACAAATGCAGTATCTTTACTTTAAACACTGAAAGCATCTAAGATGTCTGATGACATGCGCTGTAAGAGTAAGCTAATTCTGTGTGAATTGGCGTTTGCATCCAGATTGTTGAAATGCCATTTCCGTTGAATGGGTCATTATGAGAGTGATCCTCCCATACTTGCAAGGTGAAGAAGTCCATGAGTTAATTATAATACTGGCATAGTGGGCAGGGTAGAACTCCCTGCATGCTGTGTGTGTTGGGGGGGGGGCTTTTTCTCCACAAGAAAAACACATTCATTGAATGCAGTTTCAAATACTTTTCTACTGCAGCTGCATTTGATGAATGTGTTTAAAAAACACCTTACTCTATCCTGATTCACTTTTGCTTAGTCTTTAATGTGCAGCTACATACAGGAACAAATACAATATAAAAAATGTATTTTGTTCCTATCCTGTTCACTCAGTCTCAAAATAGCACATAATATCAACAGATCAGTACAGGTTAAGATATTCTCAGAATGACACCATTTCATCTTGTGTATATTCCCTCTGGTTACCCAGCCTGTGATAAATCACCCTTCCATGACCTAAGTTTTTTCCTTGTTTGCTCATGTTCTTTCATGTCTGGGGTCAGAGTATGCTCTACCATGCCTATATTCAGAAGAATGCATGTTTGTTTTGGAAAGGAATGCAAAATCTCATGTGTCCATCTTTGTTCTGACAGCATGATCATACTTACTTAAAAACATGTCTTTCTGCTGGTCTGACAGAGAAAAAGCATGGCTTTCAGATACAGTTTAGCTTCATTCCGTAAGTAGTTTGTAGCCATTTTCTCTCCTTTATTTACAGCTGTAAAAATGTAGCACTCTGCTTACCTAGCTCAGATAATAGTTCAGTTTGTAATCCTCTGTTGTAATAATGTATTGCTGTATTAAAACTGTGATTCCAGTAGAAGGACATTATAACAACACAAAAAATGCTTAGACATTCCCTTCAAAATACCCCACTTTTCCACAACTGACTCAAGCAGGGGTTAGTCTCAGTGTCATTGCATGACATGGAAACTATAGGTTATCTTTAAAATAAACAATGTGGACCATTTGTTAATTTTTAACTGCATGGAATCTGCTTTTCTACATCATAAGCACTGTTAGGTCAAATGAAGGTGGAAGTCGAAATTTTGTTTTGCTTCTATGATGAAAAATATTTAGGTGCGGTATGACAGTCCAATGTCTTAGGGGATATACCATGGAAAGAAGGGTTTAGGAATCTATAAATGCAGTCTCTAACCACAGCACTGGAGTTACGACACTCCAATGTCTTAGGGGATATACCATTGAAAGAAGGGTTTAGGAATCTATAAATGCAGTCTCTAACCACAGCACTGGAGTTACGACACTCCAATGTCTTAGGGGATATACCATTGAAAGAAGGGTTTAGGAATCTATAAATGCAGTCTCTAACCACAGCACTGGAGTTACGACACTCCAGTTTCTTAGGGGATATACCATGGAAAGAAGGGTTTAGGAATCTATAAATGCAGTCTCTAACCACAGCACTGGAGTTACGACACTCCAGTGTCTTAGGGGATATACCATTGAAAGAAGCATTTAGGAATCTATAAATGCAGTCTCTAACCACAGCACTGGAGTTACGACACTCCAGTGTCTTAGGGGACATACCATGGAAAGAAGCATTTAGGAATCTATAAATGCAGTCTCTAACCACAGCACTGGAGTTACGACACTCCAATGTCTTAGGGGATATACCATTGAAAGAAGGGTTTAGGAATCTATAAATGCAGTCTCTAACCACAGCACTGGAGTTACGACACTCCAGTGTCTTAGGGGATATACCACTGAAAGAAGCGTTTAGGAATCTATAAATGCATTCTCTAACCACAGCACTGGAGTTATGACACTCCAGTGTCTTAGGGGATATACCACTGAAAGAAGCGTTTAGGAATCTATAAATGCAGTCTCTAACCACAGCACTGGAGTTACGACACTCCAATGTCTTAGGGGATATACCATGGAAAGAAGCGTTTAGGAATCTATAAATGCAGTCACTAACCACAGCACTGGAGTTACGACACTCCAGTGTCTTAGGGGATATACCATGGAAAGAAGCGTTTAGGAATCTATAAATGCAGTCTCTAACCACAGCACTGGAGTTATGACACTCCAATGTCTTAGGGGATATACCACTGAAAGAAGGGTTTAGGAATCTATAAATGCAGTCTCTAACCACAGCACTGGAGTTATGACACTCCAATGTCTTAGGGGACATACCATGAAAAAAAGGGTTTAGGACTCTATAAATAGTGTCTCTAACCACAGCACTGGAGTTGTAGGACTGAGGAGAGAAGGTGAAATTTGGAATATTTTTTTTAATCTGGTGATTATAAATTCAAGAAAGCAACACATGTTTATAATGCATATATAACATCAGTACACATAGCAAACGTAGAAACCACGTGATACTTATCTTGTGCCAGATTTCAGCCATTAATGTAACATTAATTATTGCCGGTAATATTTTCCCAGTATTGTGTCCTCGGGATTTCATTCTCTAGGATTAAATGATGTATATCATTGATTTTACTGGTCATATTTCTATGCTTGGCTGATTATGTGTTTATGTCAATGTATCTCTTTGATGTCCTGATATCATCGGTGGAAAAAAAAAAGCCTGCTGATCTGGAAGTATTGAATTAGGAGACCTTTTATTTCAGTACTTGATCATAAACACCTCACAAGTTCTCTGAGAATATGTAGCATATCATTTTTGCAATGTGGTTCTGTTTTTATTTTATTTTAATTACTTTTTTAATCAGTTAAGCCTGCCTAGACACAAATATCCCTTTTCATGCCTGGTTAAGTGACCTGCTCAAAGTCACAGAGTATGTAAATGGATGATAAACACATCAGAAAACTGCAAAGATAGACAGATAAATAAATAAAACACCAAGCGGGCCTTAAGTATACCAAATAAACAATAAATACACATTTCAATAAAAAATAAAAGAATAAATTAAAGTGTTCAGTAAAAACATTTTATGACATTTGCACTCTATATGTAAAAATCAAATGCAATCAAAAATGTTTTGAGATAAGTAATTAAATAACAGTGGAAACAGAACAAAACCAAGAGCCCAGAGTGAAGCAACAACTGCAGCAAGAAAGTCTGAAGTGTCCTACAAGTACAAGGCAATAAATCATTGTTGAACAAATCATATCCGGCTTAGAGGGGAAACACGGGTCCAAATTAGGGAAAAAAAAAGTCTGTTGCTCAGGTCACAAAATATGCTACACAAATCCACTTCAAATTGTTGCAGTAGTCCAAAAGCAAGGTTCCAGAGCACTATCTCCATGCCTGATTCCAAATTCAGGATTATTTTAAACTGGGCCAGCACTGTGGAGCAAAATGGATACAAAGTCCCAAACAGCCAATGCTATTAAGCCAAAACCTGGATAAACGTTGTCACTAAAGTATCTAATCCTAGCCACAAGATAAAAAAGCAGCAGCAACAAAGAATCAAAGTAAAGTAATGACACTGCAACACAGAATACATCCTGGTATGTATACCAGCTGGTATAGCCACAAGATAAAAAAGCAGCAGCAACAAAAATCAAAGTGAAGTAATGACACTGCAACACAGAATACATCCTGGTACGTATACCAGCTGGTATAGCCACAAGATAAAAAAGCAGCAGCAACAAAGAATCAAAGTGAAGTAATGACACTGCAACACAGAATACATCCTGGTACGTATACCAGCTGCTATAGCCACAAGATAAAAAAGCAGCAGCAACAAAGAATCAAAGTGAAGTAATGACACTGCGACACAGAATACATCCTGGTACGTATACCAGCTGCTATAGCCACAAGATAAAAAAGCAGCAGCAACAAAGAATCAAAGTGAAGTAATGACACTGCAACACAGAATACATCCTGGTACGTATACCAGCTGCTATAGCCACAAGATAAAAAAGCAGCAGCAACAAAGAATCGAAGTGAAGTAATGACACTGCAACACAGAATACATCCTGGTACGTATACCAGCTGCTATAGCCACAAGATAAAAAAGCAGCAGCAACAAAGAATCAAAGTGAAGTAATGACACTGCAACACAGAATACATCCTGGTACGTATACCAGCTGCTATAGCCACAAGATAAAAAAGCAGCAGCAACAAAGAATCAAAGTGAAGTAATGACACTGCAACACAGAATACATCCTGGTACGTATACCAGCTGCTATAGCCACAAGATAAAAAAGCAGCAGCAACAAAGAATCGAAGTGAAGTAATGACACTGCAACACAGAATACATCCTGGTACGTATACCAGCTGCTATAGCCACAAGATAAAAAAGCAGCAGCAACAAAGAATCAAAGTGAAGTAATGACACTGCAGCACAGAATACATCCTGGTACGTATACCAGCTGGTATAGCCACAAGATAAAAAAGCAGCAGCAACAAAGAATCAAAGTGAAGTAATGACACTGCAACACAGAATACATCCTGGTATGTATACCAGCTGGTATAGCCACAAGATAAAAAAGCAGCAGCAACAAAGAATCAAAGTGAAGTAATGACACTGCGACACAGAATACATCCTGGTACGTATATCAGCTGCTATAGCCACAAGATAAAAAAGCAGCAGCAACAAAGAATCAAAGTGAAGTAATGACACTGCGACACAGAATACATCCTGGTACGTATACCAGCTGGTATAGCCACAAGATAAAAAAGCAGCAGCAACAAAGAATCAAAGTGAAGTAATGACACTGCAACACAGAATACATCCTGGTACGTATACCAGCTGCTATAGCCACAAGATTAAAAAGCAGCAGCAACAAAGAATCGAAGTGAAGTAATGACACTGCAGCACAGAATGCATCCTGGTACGTATACCAGCTGGTATAGCCACAAGATAAAAAAGCAGCAGCAACAAAGAATCAAAGTGAAGTAATGACACTGCAACACAGAATACATCCTGGTACGTATACCAGCTGGTATAGATTTGCACATCCAAAGCTGAGAAACTTGTAGCATCCTTACAGCCCCACCTCCCCAGCAAGACAGGCCAGCTTTAAATAAGTGGGACTATAATTAATACGCTATACAACTGCCAGAGCTAGATAGGATGTACGAATACTGTGACACAGAGTCTGAAAAAAGCTATTTGTAGCAGACTCTAAAACGTTCATCACTCATATCCAGACACAGTAAAACCCAGTATGACACATAAATGTTCATGCCTCAAAGTAAACAAAGTAGCATCTCAGAATGAAATCACTGTTTCTGAAAAAAGAATGTGAAATTGAAGAAGGTAGCAGTGGATCTCATTAGCCGGACCTCTAAAATGTCCAGCTCCATATGTCTGCCCAAAGGTACTGTATGTCAAGCAGGAGAAAATGGACTTGTGGCAGTTCCAGAACCAGCAGCACAGTAAAATGAAAACAAGGCCTGGTCCTGTTACTGGGTACTAAAATAGATATAGGACATGCTGCTGGTCACCCTTTTAAATTCAGTGTTTACTTACATATATACATTCAACAGATACTCCATAGGTAGAAAACACTTAACATTTATTTGCAGAGTCCGTACAACTAGATACATAGTAATTTAACTTCTGCCCCACACGTCATCTGATCTCTTGATGTGAGAAAAAGATTGGGGGATGCAAACCAGTAGACAAGGGAAAGGGTACTGATATCAAACGATGCTTGACTCACTCTGCATGATAACAAGAGGAAATACTTCCAAATAGCTTGCCATGAGTTCTTATGACAGCAGTGTAGAAGGCTGTGAGGTCAGTAATGATATCTTATTTCATGACCAAATAATACAAACATATTTATCAGAAAATTAAGCATTTTAGTAAGATGAAGGCAAAAATGAGGCAAATTCAAGAGATGTTCTTCCATCCTGGAAAGGACTACTGCAATGCCTATGCCCAAGGGTGCTTACGCACATGTGTGCATGCATGCATGTACGAGCACCTACACACACACACACACACACACACACACACACACACACACACACACACACACACACTCATTCACTCATACATAAAAAAATACATAGACATAAGAGGTCCTCACTAAACATGGAAACACCTTCAACACCGTGTAAGTAATGTATTTCAGCTTTTCCCGGTTAGGGGTCACCACAACAGAACTCCAGTCCGCTTATGATTGGCAGTGGATTTTTACGATGCCGAGTTGCCAGCCTGATGCCCAACCTTCAAAGAAGGCACGTCCATTCACGCACGTACCTACCTGTGTGTCCTTATACGTCACTCGACCACGGGGAAGACATGCAGACTCCACAAAGATGGCGCTCCAGCCAAGAATCGAATGGGAGAACCTCTTGCTGTGAGGTGACAATGCTAACTGCTGCACCACTGCGGCCCTACCTTCAACACTGTGTGGTACCAGCTTTTCCCTGCACTAGTCTGCTATTGGTCCATTTTGACTGTGACATACTTCAGGAAGTTTATCTATCTCATTGGCTTTACATTCATGCCAAAGAAAGAGAAGAAACTGGAGCTGTTGCATATCAAAATGAAACAGGCAAACTGGATCTAGATATTTTTTAAAAATGTTGATGCTTATGGGCCCCTCCATTTAACACTGGTCCTCAGGCAGCTGCCTAGGTCACCTTGTGCTGGATCTGGTTCTGGTCCTACAAGTGAGAATAAGTTCCTTGCCAGGTGGCAGGAACCTCATAAGGTCATTAAATGGCTGAATGAGATAAACTGTAAAGTGAGGAAGATGGGGAAAAGGTGTCTTGAACAAATCCATCATATAAATGTGTTGAAACCTTGGAAAGTAAACTTGGTGAGTACAGGGTCAGAGGTCATGGACCAAGAGCAAGAAAAATGTCTGGAGTCCACACACGGAGTGCTAGTGGATGACACCCTCTCTAAGTTCTAGAAGTATGAGATGTGGGCATTTCTTTTAAGAAACAGAGATATCATCTTGGAATTGCTAGGGTGACATCCTTAGCATGAGTCACATAGAAACTATTTCGGGGGAAAAGTCAAATTAAAGCCTTATAAAATACAAGATGTCCAAAAACAGGCATTAGAAGAAGAGAGCTAGAAGATGCTAAAATTGGGAACGATAAAGGTATTGACTACCTAGTTGAATTGACCCACTATACTAGTTCCAGAAATAGCTAGTTGAATCGACCCACTATACTAGTACCATGACTAGCTAGTTGAATCGACCCACTATACTAGTACCATGACTAGCTAGTTGAATCGACCCACTATACTAGTACCATGACTAGCTAGTTGAATAGACCAACTATGTTAGTACCATGACTGGATGGAGCTGTCTGATTTCGTAATGCTATTTGTAAATTAAACAGCATCTCAAATTCAACAATTACCCCACAGCTGGGTAAATTCATCATTACACTGGATCAGAACAAAGGATACTGGCAGATTCCTTTAATCAAAGTTACTAAGGAGACAATTGTCTTCTCTACAGCAGACACTCTTTCCTGGTATTCCATCTTGCCCATCGGCCTCTGTGGTACCTTGGCTGCACCCCAGAGGTTAATAAATAGAGTGTCCATGGGTTCATAGGTAAGTAATAGGATAGCTGCCTTGTGGGCCATTTTAAGCCTAGCCAGTTTACCTTTTTGTGCATGAAATACCTGATCCCATTTGGTTATAGATTGGCCTTAGCCATCCATTGTTCGATAACTTTATATTATCCCTAATGAGAATAACTAGGATCATACCATAGATAATTTGTGGGGACCCATGCATGGGAGAAAGCATTTAGTAGCTGCCTCTGTCCATTAGTAATAGGGGAGATGTCCAGGGGTAAATGTTCTGTTTCCCATCAATAGTTCTACGTTGTGCCTGAAAATGTACAGGGATGAACTTTGTTTTATGTGGATGGGGAATCTGTTCTACATCAGCGATATCCTTTGGTTCATAGGTTCATAGGTTAGTACTAGGCTATCAGCCCTAGGGCCTATACAAGCCTAGCCATAACAATTCCCCAGCTATTTCTTCCCACAATATTTACTTCCCTGGACCTCTGTCTAGCAGGGTGACTGACGTGATCCCCGGGGTGAATTTCCTATCTCTCCTCCAATCATCAAGGTTCCTTTTGAAGAGGGCCAATAAGGCGCTCTGCTTGACATTATGGGCAGTCTATTTCAGAGTATGGGGAGTCTCTGGGTCAGGAACCTGTCCCTTTAGTATGTTTTGTTCATTGTGATGACAAGATTTAGATCCCTGGAGCGTGTGGCTCTGAGGGATTGGGATTTCTTTAAGTGTAGTGTGTCCAACAGCTCTGGGTTTGATATGGCCTTGTATGTTAAGCAGAGATCACCAGTGAGTAGACGATATGCAACAGAGTATAGCTGGATTTTTTTAGATGGTCAGCATAGGGCATCTGCTTTAGGCCTGAAATTCTTTTAGTGAGGTACTTCTGCGGCCTTTCCAGTTGTTGCAGATGTCTTGAAAGGTACATACGAAATGGGGCATTGTATTTTATAATGGGCCAAATGAGGGATGAGTACAGTGGGACAATGACCTTCTTTTTTCTGGATGAAAAGCCCTTAGTGATGGGGTGTCCCACATAGAAGGATTTACTGACTGTTGTGGCGATATGGTTATTGAAGGTGAGACCACTGTCCATCTGTATCCCTAAGTCTCTTATCACACTTTCGGTGTTTAGTGTACTGCCACCTATGTGGTAATTCACAGGTAGATGTTTTTTTTCCCAAAGGGGATAACTATACATTTCTTGGCATTGAGCTTGAGCCCATGGCTCTGGCACCAAGCATCTGTTTCTGTAAGGCCCTTTTGTAAAATATCCATATCATTTGGGGATTCAATAATAGCTCCCAGTTTGCAGTCATCTGTGAACTTTGTTAGCCAGAGTCCCTTAGTGTTGGCCTGTACTTCACAGAAGTAGATGCCAAACAAGAGCGGTCCCAGGACTGAACCCTGAGGTACTCCGCTTGTCACTTGTCTGGAGCTGGATTTGGAATCGGCTACTTTTACAGCGTGGGTTCTGTCAGTAAGCCAATTGGCAACCCATCGAGTGACATAGGAATTAATACCAATAAAATCACCAGCAGGACTTATAAACCACAAATTTATTAATAAGTTAAGTGCTTTCATCAAGTAACATTGACTTCATCAGAACAATTAGAAAGGCAGTCATATGATTTAAATACATCACAGTTGCACAGGATAGGCTGAATTCACACCAATCAATGAAATTAGTATTGAATAAATTATTACCATAAAATATACAATTAAAACTGAATAAAACAGTGCTGATAGTAAACACTTTTTTAAAAAAAATCAAACCCTTTCTGCTTTTTCTTTTAAAGCAGGCAAAACAGATATAAAATAATTCAGTCCAGGACTCAGGTTTGCTGCTAAACGGAGCTGCCTCATCAATTCCCTCTTATTTAAAGTGTTTTTCCAATTGCCACCCCTAGGGTTTATATCTATCACGTCCAGGATAGCAAACTTAAATCCATAAAAATTAGCACATGATTTACTATGCCTAAATAGAGCATTAGTTTCTTTGGAATTCTTGATATCATATGAATGCTCATATATCCTGGACTTGAGAGCCCTCCCAGTTTTCCCAACATAGAACCCCGGGCAGGAATTACATTTAGCCAAATACACTATTTTACTAGTATGACAATTACTTTTTTTTAAAAAACACTGTGTCCTGATTAAAATTGTCCAGTTTTAAACTAACAACTGACAATATAAATTTACACCGTGCACAACAATCTCAAGCTTTGGTGAATTCATTTGATTTCAAACCACTATTGTTCATATTATCCTCTAAGGTGAACTTTAAATTGTGACCTACTTTAGTACAAAAGATAGGTTTTTCACCCACTGCTTGCAGAATACTATGGTCACCCCTGAAAATATTCCAATTCTTATGAAGAATGTTCCTTATTTCATTATAATGCGAACAATATTGTACAATACAGGCCTACATAAAATTGTTATTAAAGCATTCTACTTTTGCAATATTTTTTGTTATTTCAGAAGGTCCTTGACCTAACAAGGGCTTATATTTCAAACCCCACTCACGCAAAATATCCTGTAAATTATTCTCAACAAATTCCAAAGGGTACCCTCTCTCCAAAAACATGCTCTTAAGGCCATTAAATTCCTGAATGACATCCTCAAAATGAGAAGTCATCCTAGAAATTCTAATAGCCTGTCCCTTAACAATACTTTTTTTCTGGTAGAGTGGGTGATGACTTTGGAAATGAAGGTAGGAGTTACAAAAAGTTTTCTTGCTATATACTTTAGATCTAAAGAAACCGAGGTCCTTAATAATAGTCGTATCCAAGTAGTGGATCTCCTTCTCATTATATTCATATGTAAATTTTAAATACTGAGTAGTGCTGTTGAGATATTCAATAAAAACAGCAATATTTTCTTTGGTACCCTTCCATAAAATAAAAATATAATCCAGGTACCTACTGTAAAATAGAATATCCAAATAGAACCTACTTTCAAAAACAAATTCCTTCTCCCACCCTAATAAAATTATATTTGCATAACTGGGGACGCAAGCTGGCTCCATAGCAATTCCCTTTATTTGTTGGAAGTATTGTCCTTAAAAAAAATGTAATTGTTATCTAGTATCAAGGCCATAATCTCACAAACAAGCTGCACATGCTCTGGTGATAATTTGGAATAGTCAAACCTGGACATGCTACACCTAAAGAAATCCCAGTCCCTCCAAGCTACACGCTCTAGGGACCTAAACCTTGTCACCACAATAAACAGGACATGCTGGAGGGATAGATTCCTATCCCAGAGACTTCCCATACTCTGGAACAAGCTACCCATCTATGTCAAGCAAAGTTCTTCATTAGCACTCTTCAAGAAAAATCTTAATGAGTGGATGGGAAATAGGAAATACACCCCGGGGATCACTTCTGTGTCTCTGCTCATCAGTGGCACAGGAAAATAACTTTCTTGGGTGGTATAAGCCAGGGAACCTTGTTGGCTAGGCTTGCATAGGCCCTTGGGCCGATAGCCTAGTACCTACCTATGAACCTATGAACCTATGGAAGTATTGTCCTTCAAAAAAAATGTAATTGTTATCTAGTATCAAGGCCATAATCTCACAAACAAGCTGCACACGCTCTGGTGATAATTTGGAATAGTCAAGCAACATTTTTTCAAAATAATCTAAACCTTCCTCCCTGGGAATACAAGAAAATAAATCTTGTACATCTATCGTCAGAAAAAACAAATCGCAATTCCATAAATCCGGCTTAATCTGCCCCAAGAAATCCCAAGAATCCTTGACAAGATGTGGCGTGCCCTTAACCATATGTTTACCCATCTGGTCCATAAAAAACAGCCAAATTGTGTGTCTTAGATCCCCTTGCTGCCACAATAGGCCTAAAGGGGGGGTGACAAAACATCTTTGTGGATCTTGGGGATGCCAAACATACTGGGCACCTTGGGAAAAGTGTTTAATAAGAAAGAATAAGTTTCTTGACTAATCCTTTGTTCCAACAAGTATTCTTCCAAAAAATCATCAATTTGCTGATAAGAAATGTTAATCTGGTTTTTGGATACCTGTAAATAACTTTCTTCCTGAAACAAAATAGCTTGAATAAGATTTTTATAGTCTTCACGATCAAAAATCACATGTTGAGAATATTTTACAGGATATTTTGAATGAGTGGAGTTTGAAATATAAGCCCTTGTTAGGTCAAGGACCTTCTGAAATAACAAAAAATATTGAAAAAGTAGAATGCTTTAATAACAATTTTATGCAGGCCTGTGTTGTACAATATTGTTCTCATAATAATGAAATAAGGAACATTCTTCATAAGAATTGGAATATTTTCATGGGTGACCATAGTATTCTGCAAGCAGTGGGTGAAAAAACTATTTTTTATACTAAAGTAGGTCACAATTTAAAGTTCACCTTAGAGGGTAATATGAACAATAGTGGTTTGAAATCAAATGAATTCACCAAAGCTTGAGATTGTTGTGCACGGTGTAAATTTATATTGTCAGTTGTTAGTTTAAAACTGGACAATTTTAATCAGGACACAGTGTTTTTTAAAAAAGGTAATTGTCATACTAGTAAAATAGTGTATTTGGCTAAATGTAATTCCTGCCCAGGGTTCTATGATGGGAAAACTGAGAGGGCTCTCAAGTCCAGGATATATGAGCATTTGTATGATATCAAGAATTCCAAAGAAACAAATGCTCTATTTAGGCATAGTAAATCATGTGCTAATTTTTCTGGATTTGTTTGCTATCCTGGATGTGATAGATATAAACCCTAGGGGTGGCAATTGGAAAAACACTTTAAATAAGAGGGAATTGATGTGGCAGCTCCGTTTAGCAGCAAACCTGTGTCCTGGACTGAATGATTTTATATCTGTTTTACCTGCTTTAAAAGAAAAAAGCCGAAAGGGTTTGATTTTTAAAAAAAAGTGTTTACTATCAGCTCTGTTTTATTCAGTTTTAATTGTATATTTTATGGTAATAATTTATTCAATATTAATTTCATTGATTGGTGTGAATTCAGCCTATCCTGTGCAACTGTGATGTATTTAAATCATATGACTGCCTTTCTAATTGTTCTGATGAAGTCAATGTTACTTGATGAAAGCCCTTAACCTATTAATAAATTTGTGGTCTATAAGTCCTGCTGGTGATTTTATTGATTTTAGTTTTTGTTTTTTTTCACCAGTTCATCGCTATTTTGGTTTCTGGACATAGGAATTAATGCCGAGCTTAGTAAGTTTATCTATGAGTCCAGAGTGGGGGATGGTGTTGAAGGCCTTGGCGATGTCCAGATAGGCTGTTTGGGCCTCCTTACCCTCATCTACAGCTCTGGAGACTGAGTCGAAGAAATCAATCAGGTTCAGCAGACAAGATCGGCCCTTCATGAACCCAAACTGGGTGGTGTCTAGTGTTTGAAGGTGGCCAATGTCTTTATTTATAAGTTCCATGATAATACGTTCCATGGCCTTGCAGATCAGGCTCATCAGACTGATGGGGCAGTAGTTCCCAGGAACCAAGGTGGATCCCCCCTTGTGGAGTGGGATTACTGTAGCTGTGTACCACTCAGCAGGCAAGATATACCTGCTCTCCAAATCACTCTGCTGAGGTTGCAGAAGAGGTGAGGATCCCTAGGCCGGGTATTTCTGATGTTATTTGACTTGCTAATGTGCAGTAAATCCATCAGTAATGGGTCATAGGATGCCCTTAATTAAAGGCTTAATTAAGGTATTAAGGCAGTGTCATTCATACACAGTAGTTAGTTGGACAATGTAGCCATTCGTGTGAAGGACTGGGACTCTCATCTTGTAAAAGTTCAGGCAGTACTGGATTCCTTGGGGTGAGCAAGTTGCAATATCAGTGCTCCAAAATGCAAGGTTGGCATTACTGAGGTCAGAAACTTGGGTCATGCTATAGGGTAGAGGTTACATATGCCCCACAGAAAGAAAATAGAAATGATGAAAGATTGCCTCATAACCCAGATGAAAAGCAACTAAGGATTTCCCTTGTACTCACTGAGTAACTGGGTATGATCAGAAAATTATCCCTGAGTTCATTTCTATAGCCTGTCCCCACAAACCTAATTAAAAACAAAATGCCAGGAAAGGTAGTGGCCCTGTCATGCAGCAGGCTAAAGCCCTTACTGGACCCCAGATGAACCATGTTCCATTAGTGGCAGGGCCATTGGGGGAAACGCAGTGTGAGGATGGAAGTGAGTGGTCAGTGTTGGCTCATCCATCGTATGGGGGGGAGGCAGCCTAGGCTCGCTGCAGTAAGTGATAAGTACTTAGTCAGGAGACTGTGCATGTGCAGAAGTGACCATGCAACCCCTTGAGGGCAGTGGTTGCAGAGCTGGCAGGACTGGCAGGAGTTAGGGCATTTTCCCTATCAGTGGTACGATGCTGTACCAGTGCCCTCCATCTCCTTACCAGCCCTGATAGTGGGTGGAGTTGAGTTCATAGGAGGCTAAGGTGGCTTGGATAGACCCAGTGAATGACGAGAGGAGCTGATAGCAGATAATGGTCAGCTGTGGGGAGACAAAAAAATGCCAGAAAAGGTTAAGTGGTCCCCAGAGACTGAAGACAGTTTTAAACAAATGCAAGCAGCATCTATGTGCTGAGTCAGTCCTAGTGTCTCCTAACTTTTGCAGTCATTTAACCAATTTTGTTTGAATCCTGTGGTTGACTCTTTCATATTATGTCTGATTGAAAAATCATATGCAAAAACAGGACTCTTCTGCAAATGGTTTTATTCAGATATGTGGGGGTTGTTGTGGTCTGCATTGACTATGAAGCCTCATCTGGAATTTTCTGGAAGATTGGTGCTGAGCTCAAATAATACTACTCCCTTTTAGGCTTTACATGGATCTCTGCCATGAATGGGGGACATAGAAACTGGTATTCGTGTGTCTTGCTCAAACGTGATTTTACCTTGATCTGCTCTTCTTCCCTGGAGATAACATCAAAGTATTCCAGACTGTTCTTAACTAAAGTCTGCAACTTTCTTTTGTTTGTCCTGAAGTAGAAACATCATTGTAAAACCCTTTAGAGATTGTGGCTGCCATTCACAGAAGGAGATTACCTTACACCACATGTGATAATGTTTAACTAACATGTTTAAGTTACCATCCCCCAGGCAGTTTACCACTGGGGGCACAACACTATAATATATATTCTTGTACCAATAATGCCAAAAGCCTTGTACTCCCAAAACATCACCTGACTCCACCACCCACTCATTCACCTCTATTGGCCTTTCTGGCCCAACTTTCTGGGATAATGTTCAACCCAGAGTAAGACATAAAGCTGAACACTAAAAATCAGACGTCAAAGGTGCTGAACAAGCTTGTAATTTTCCCGTTTTTGGAGAGTGATTGTCCTTCTCCATGTGATACATGTAAGTAATGATAATGTACTACAACTATTGAAAGGTTTATTTTATTCATCTGTTTATTTCTTTTGTTTGTTAACCAGGCAAATAGACTGGTACATGTCCCTTATCAGCCACAGCCTGAGCCTCAAGGCAGTCGCAAGTTGCAACAATTTAAAAACTAAGAAGACAAAACAGTTGACTGATCACATAGCTGATGAGAAAATGATTACACTAAGCAGGCTAAATAAAACAGTAAAGTAGAACCAACAAACAGAAGTAGCCAGTGCATACATATTTACACTTTTGGTAACAGTCTAGAGTGGAGGGGCTAAGATACAACAAACAAAACAAAGGGAAGTTAAGATATTTTATACAAATAGATATAAGGTCGTCAGCAGGGGTAGTAAAACATTATGAGATTAGTACAATGCTGGAGGACCCAAACAAGCAAAAGAAAATATGAAAGAGCAGCAGAAACCACAGAAATCAATGTATATAAGTGATGTCATGAAGAGGGTGAGATTACCTAGTTCAGTGATTTCATTAGGTAGGCTGTTCCAAATGGCAGGGACAAGTTTCGGCAATGATTTTTACACATGTGGCCCATGTAATTTGAGTGATGAATTGCTTATGAGAAAATGACTTGGTTCACAAAGGTGTAACATTTGAGGCAGTTCCTAACCTGGCTGAGATGGGAAGCCATTTGGCCCTACTGTCAGAGATACAATGGTAGTTAAAACAGCCAGATGAAAATACAGGAGAAAATCTTGTTTTGGACAAAATGTGTCTCTTATTTTAAGCATTTCAGTGTGGATCTTTTTATTTATCCATCTATTGGCTTATTTATTTATTTACTTTAATTTGTTGACCCTGGTAGAACACTGATATCAATGAACCTTTTTTTTACACTCAACCCAGGAGTTACAAAAGAAAAGAGAAGAAAAGTAGATAAACACACTTAAACATATTACAATCTGCCAGTGTTACTACGTTTTACAAACTGTTCTATGAAAGTTCAATAAGACAAACTCATTAAGTTGTTTATAAAAGATATATATGTTCTAGACCGAGGCTGAAATTGGTTATTATTGATTAGTGTTCCACTCTGGTCAACAAATGCAAATAAATACATAATTAACCTACTAAATATAATTGTTTACTATATAATGAAAAATAGATTCCAGGAAAAATTACCCTTGGCAATATCACTGATATTTGATATTTGTAGTTAACAATTAAAGAGCTGGTTCTATATACAAATGTATACAAGAAGACTGTGTGGGGAATGTCTACTTTTGTATACAAGTGGGTACAGGAAGTAGAAATGGTAGAGGGGTGGGGAGAGGGGAGGAAGAGGATGGGTTTATGTAAAGTTTGGAGATATGAGTCTGCTATATTATTTATTACAAGACCAGCGTTAACATGCTTTAGCCTAGTATGTTATTTCTTTGTTGGCTAAGCAGTGGTATCTTACTTCTTTAAAGAGAAAATGTTTAAATTCTGATCTGGGTGATGCAAACTGCTCAGCTGCCTTAAGGCAGGTTGATAAGGATTAAGAGGAATTAAAAAGCAATACTGAGGAGATGTGCTCAGTGAAGTGAAGTCTGTTTCTCCTGATTGGATTTGCGCAACCATTACTAAGTCTTCTATTTAGACCAAATATAAAGTTAAATCAAACCAAGGCCCACTACCCCTTTAATAACCAAATGAATAACTCATTTCCTATCCCCCCCTAAATTCCCTAAAACTAGCGATTTAAAACTGTTTTTGCATGCTCAACAAACTAGATCAAATTCACAGCCTCCTGCCAACATAATTATTTCCCTAAGCTGGTAGACTTTTAACTGAATCCTGGGTTGAAGATAATGCATCCAATCTTAACCAACACTTCAAAGACTTTAGATATCTCTTTAATCCTTAATATCAGACTTAGTGAATGAAAGGAAGCTGAAAACTAATGCCCAACCAGAATCAGGAATTAATCTAGGGTGTAGGTGGATTTCCAGACAACCAATCAGGGCTGGAAAGGAAGTTTGTTAAAAGTGCTTGTGGACAAATGAGCTTTAAAGCAGTTTGGAGCTTTGTTTCACTTTAAGTCACTTTGCTTTGGATAGGACTGAGTAGCAATGTTCTCTTTCAGGAGCTACAGGAATAAATCCACACAAATTATTGGAGAGGGGCTGGAATGAAACCCTGTTATGTTTGGATGCTGAGGCTGTGATAAATAATCCATTACTCTAATAAGGCTAGTAGAACTCCTTTTCTTATTGTAGTTCTGCCTTCAGGAGACAGGAAGTGGGATGATCATTTTGCTCAGATTAAAGAGAGCTAATTTCACTTTGGTAATGTTTATATGCTGTTTAAAGTTCAGGTTCTGATCTAGCCAAATCCCTAAGTATCTGAAGTGGTTGTCTTTCTCGAGGGGTTCAGATTCTTTATTACAAATGGACCATGTGCAGGTAATGGCAAATAATTTGTGTTGTGTACTGAAGATGCATGTTTTTAATTGAGAATTAGGTTAGTTTCAGTAACACAGCTGGTAAGACAGGAAAAGTCTTGTTCTAGATGTTTTTCATGACTGAGCGGGAGTGGGGGATTCTGTAAATTACCATGTCATCAGCATACACAATGATGGGAAGATTGTATATATATATAAGACATAAGTGGAGTGAGAATTGATCCTTGTGGAGCACCTTTGGTAAATATGACTGACGGTAATACAAAGGTATAAATGTGTACTTTGAAGGATCTTTCAGACCAATAGTTTTTGAACTAGATACATATGTTGTGTCTAAAACTTGCCTTCATCAGGGGAGTGTAGGAGGTGGAAATGTCCAACTAAGTGAAATGCTTTGTTTAAGTCTATGAAATTGCAACAGTAAGTAGACTTTTATTTATACCCTGGAGGATATCATCTGTGAGCATGTATATGACCATCATGGTGATCCTACCTGAACAATATCCATGTTGGTGTTTGGAAAGTATAGTCTATTTTTTAAGAAATTCTGTAAGTTGTGAGCAAATTAATTGTTGTGGACCTTCCCTAAGGCATGTAGAATGGAGATTGGTTTAAAATATGCTGATGTTTTGAGAGTTTTAATTTTGAGTATGAATTTTGTGATGTCTTGTTTCCACATGAGGACATGTAGATGTTTGAGAGGCATAGATTACATAGCTCTAGAAGAGGGTCAATGATATGCTCACTGCATAGACTGGTGAACCATGGGCACCATCAAATGGCATTTTGTGTAAGGAGTCATATGCATCTCTTTCTTTTTCATGATAATACACTAAAAGGGTGGGCAAAGGATGGGGACTATGAGGTCTATAATGGATATGTGGAGTGCGGAGTGTGGGGGATAGAGAAAAATAAGTGTGTATTGTTGAATGAACTTTGGGGTTGTCAGATTCCCTGTTGAGCACTAAATGGGGTTCCCTTTATGGCTGTCAGCCAGATAACTTGACAATTTCCTAAACTTTTTGTGGTTTAAGAGGGTGAAATTATTTTGAACAGTTGAGGAGCTTTATATCTTCAGATGACATTATTTGCTATGTTCCTAAGAAGAATAAATTTATATTTGTTTTCAGTTGATGGGACTGTTTTCCATTTTGCCCACACAAAGACCCTTACTTTTTATAGGGCTTTTAGTTCTTTAGTTACCCATAACTTTTGTTAACCTGGAGATATCAGGGAATATTTACTTTGTAGAATGAGAAGGGTGGTGGTTGGGAATTGGGCAATAACAGTGGGGTCTGATAGGGAGTACATATGACCCCAATCCATCCTAGTGAGATTCTCTGTATGTGCAGAGTAAATTGTTTGAGTTTTAGGGCAGAAAGAACACAGGATTGTAGGAGATTTTGTAGGTAGTCTTTAGAATAAATAAATGGGACAAAAATTATTGATGGGGGATGATACAGAGGAGATGTTGGTAGAGGGATTGTTAGTATGAGGTCTAGCAAGGAGTGCTTCTCTGCTGCTAAATTGGATCTGATTGCTTCTTTGTTCAATAGCATCGACCCTACGGCAGTTAGGAAATCACAGATTTCATTATTAGTGTGGTCCAGTAAGATGATGTTGAAATCTGCTAGGATGATACTATTGTTACTTGGTTTTGTATTACTGATTATTTTAATAATTAATTATTTGAACTAGTCAAGCTTAGTCGGGGGAAGGATGTAGTTTTATATGTGATATAATGGTTAAGGTGTTTACCTTATAGACATAAGGTGCAGGGTTTGATTCTTGCTTGGGGTAATTGGCTAGGGTTGAAATGGCTCACAAAGGCAGATAGCCTAATACTAATCTATGTTTTTTACTATATGGATTGAGGTGTTGGCCTGAAGCTAGCTATGTGTCTTGAGCTATGACAGTAGTCATAATATTAATTTTGGTTAGTATCGGTGTCCCAGCTCTTTTTCTTTTACCAGGTCTGGTATTAAAGATTAAAGAGATATCTAAAGCCTGTAAAGTGTTGGTTGAGACTGGATGCATTATCTTCAGCCAAGGATTCAGTTAAACGCTACAGACTTAGGGAAGTAATTATGTTGGCAGGAGGCTGTGAATGTGATCCAGTTTGTTGACCATACTGAAGTGCTTCAACTGGCTAGTTTCAGGGAATGTGGGGTTGCTGGGTAATGAGTTATGAATTTGGTTATTGAGGGGCAGTTGACCTTGGTTTGATTCTATATTTTGCCTCAATATAAGAAGGATGCCGCGGTGGTATGGCGGTAGCGTTGTTACCTCACAGCAAGAGGTTCTCTCATTCGATTCTCGGCTGGGCTTGGGAGTGCCTTCTGTGTGGAGTCTGCATGTCCTCCCTGTGGTTGGGTAGCATTCAAAAGACATGCGTGCATAAATGGGTGTGCCTTCGTTGAAGGTTGGACGTCGAGCTGGCACCTCGGTGTTTCATAAAAATCTACTGCCAATCATTAGCGGACCGGAGTTCCGCTGTGGCAAGCCCTTACCGGGAAAAGTCGAAAGATAAACAACAGCAACAACATAAGAATTAGTAAAGTTGGGGTAAATCTGAAAAGGATTTATAGTAGTTTTATTTTCTTGTTTGTCTTATCTTTCCCTTACCTTGTTTTGTCAAATTACATACATGCTGTGCAAATCCATTCAACAGAAAGCAAACCTAATCTGCACCACTGTTTAACAATGCAGTGCAGTACACAGTAAAATGTAAAAATAATAAAAGAAACATAACTGTTTGCTTTATTACTGTATTACTAGCTACTAAATTTAAATATATGTATAAATATGTGCACACACACACACATGTATATATAGATGTAGATATGTGTGTGTGGTGGGGTGTGTGTGCATGTTGTATACAGAAGTGAGGTAACGTTTCCCTTTATTTCGTGGAAATGTTTTGTAGAGATAGGAACTGTCAGCTCATTTTGTCGATTCCCATTTCCTCAGTGGGATTAAGGAAGACTTTCCTTTTTCCCCACTGTTATATGATTTTGAAGTTAATATGAATATAAAGTAAAAAAGGTGTGACTGTGCAGACCCATACATATATGGTAGCATGTAGGGAGCCTTGCCTGCTGCAAAAATACTTGGATGTAAAGTATTTTATTTTTGATAATATGAATATATGACCAAACAGGTTTATGACTTTTGGCACTGACTACATTTATTCTCAATGAGTATGAACATAATGACATACTTACTTACTTATTTGTTAAGTTATTTATTTATCCCAACAGCAGGCCCTAGAAAAAGAGACTGAGGGTGTGCTATCAGCAATAACTGACACGCTGTTCAGATATATTTTTGTTTAAATACTCATTTGGTGCATCAACAAGTTATTTCCATCCTCTTGGCATGTCATCAGTACTTTTGTGTCTGTCAAAACTACCAAAATTCCCTTAAAACCGCCACATTTATGTTACTTCCTAATATATATATATATATATATATATATATATATATATAGCCTATGTCAGAAGCTTGAATTTTCAGAAAGTCGAAATTCATATTGTCGAGATGATATGATCCAGTTTCTGAAAACCTGGACTTCAAAAAACAACAAAAATCCACATTTTTTTCTATGCCCCCTGCATCCCCACACCACCTGCATATTATATATACCAACTCCCAGATTGCACTATAGTGGGAAAAAAAAGCTTTAAGTTTTCAGAAGCTCAATCATATCGTCTCAACAATATGAATTTCAAGTTTCTGAAAACTCGAGCTTCTGAAGGAACCAATGTGTGTGTGTGTGTGTGTGTGTGTGTGTGTGTGTGTGTGTGTGTGTGTGTATATATATATATATATATATATATATATATATAGAGAGAGAGAGAGAGAGAGAGAGATAAGTCCCTATTAGTTGACTGAGTTTCCAGAAACTTGAAAGTCATCATATGATCTAGACCATATGGTGGGGTTTTTGAAAACTCAAAGTTTTGAATGGAGATTGCGGTACAGTGCGGATCAGGAAGTTTACCCTTTTCCTCACTGTAGTGTGAGTTGGTATATATAATTTGCAGGATGTGTGTGGGGGGTGTGCAGGGGGGCTTGGCCCCTGCAAAAACATAAAACAGTTAATTTTTTTGTGTTTTTTGTGGGGTTTTTTTTATGTTCAAGTTTTTAGAAACTCTATCATATAGTCTTGACTGTATGAATTTCAAGTTTCTAAAAACTCTATCATCTGACATAGACCTATATGTGTGTGTGTGTGTGTGTGTGTGTGTGTGTGTGTGTGTGTGTGTGTGTATAGATAGATAAATACATAAATATATTTATATATGTGTGTGTGTGAGTGCTGATACTGTAGTCATCATGCTTCACTGAACTTGCAGTATAAGATATTTCATGTATCACACACCAGAGTGCTGATACTGTAGTCATCATGCTTCACTGAACTTGCAGTATAATATATCTCATGTATCACACACCAGTGTTGATACTGTAGTGATCACGCGTCACTGAACTTGCAGTATAATATATCTCATGTATCACACACCAGAGTGTTGATACTGTAGTCATGCTTCACTGAACTTGCAGTATAAGATATTTCATGTATCACACACCAGAGTGCTGATACTGTAGTCATCATGCTTCACTGAACTTGCAGTATAAGATATCTCATGTATCACACACCAGAGTGCTGATACTGTAGTCATCATGCTTCACTGAACTTGCAGTATAAGATATTTCATGTATCACACACCAGAGTGTTGATACTGTAGTCATCATGCTTCACTGAACTAGCAGTATAAGATATCTCATGTATCACACACCAGAGTGCTGATACTGTAGTTATCATGCTTCACTGAACTTGCAGTATAAGATATTTCATGTATCACACACCAGAGTGCTGATACTGTAGTCATCATGCTTCACTGAACTTGCAGTATAAGATATCTGATGTATCGCACACCAGAGTGCTGATACTGTAGTCATCATGCTTCGGTGAACTTGCAGTATAAGATATCTCATGCATCACACACCAGAGTGCTGATACTGTAGTCATCATGCTTCACTGAACTTGCAGTATAAGATATTTCATGTATCACACACCAGAGTGCTGATACTGTAGTCATCATGCTTCACTGAACTTGCAGTATAATATATCTCATGTATCACACACCCTGTGTTGATACTGTAGTGATCACACGTCACTGAACTTGCAGTATAATATATCTCATGTATCACACACCAGAGTGTTGCTACTGTAGTCATCATGCTTCACTGAACTTGCAGTATAAGATATTTCATGTATCACACACCAGAGTGCTGATACTGTAGTCAACATGCTTCACTGAACTTGCAGTATAAGATATTTCATGTATCACACACCAGAGTGCTTATACTGTAGTCATCATGCTTCACTGAACTTGCAGTATAAGATATCTCATGTATCACACACCAGAGTGCTGATACTGTAGTCATCATGCTTCACTGAACTTGCAGTATAAGATATTTCATGTATCACACACCAGAGTGTTGATACTGTAGTCATCATGCTTCACTGAACTAGCAGTATAAGATATCTCATGTATCACACACCAGAGTGCTGATACTGTAGTCATCATGCTTCACTGAACTTGCAGTATAAGATATTTCATGTATCACACACCAGAGTGCTGATACTGTAGTCATCATGCTTCACTGAACTTGCAGTATAAGATATCTGATGTATCGCACACCAGAGTGCTGATACTGTAGTCATCATGCTTCGCTGAACTTGCAGTATATCTCATGTATCACACACCAGAGTGCTGATACTGTAGTCATCATGCTTCACTGAACTTGCAGTATAAGATATTTCATGTATCACACACCAGAGTGCTGATACTGTAGTGATCATGCGTCACTGAACTTGCAGTATACGGTATTTCATCATCATCATGCTTCACTTGATTTTATATAATCAGGGTCTCAAAGTGGCAAATTGCAGTTGAGTAAAAAAGATCACTGAAAGTTATTGCTTTCTGAAGAGTTGCCAACTGGTTCACAGATAGAATGCAAATAATCAAAATATGGGAAATTACCCCCACAAAGAGACCAGTCACCAGTGCTTGGACCTCTCCTGTTTAGCATCTACTTTTCTGAAGTAAAAGCCAATACCAAAGGGGGGGGTCTATATTACATGATCGAACATTAAGGTTATCGAACACCTAAACGTCGCCCCGTAAATGTCGAACCCTTAAAACCCCGAATGGCCATTTACGTGAATTTATTCCATGGGAAAAATTTCACTTGGCCGTAGGAAACAAAACATACCTTTAAACACTAGTTATGTGGGGGCTTCGCCCCCCCCACACCCACCGGCATGGGGGGCTGTGCCTCACACCATCCCTAACTAAATAAACCAACTCCGAGATCACTCTACATTGGGGAAAAGGGCAAATTAACAATGAAGGCCAAGCAAATTTTTTCCCAGGGAAAAAATTTGTATAAATGGCCATTCGCAATTGTCAGAGTTCCACATTTACAAGTTGACGTTTAGGTATTTGATCACCTTAACGTTTGATCATGTAATATAGCCCCCCAAAAGGCTCTGGCTGACTAAGTTTGCAGATGACTGTAAGCTAGGAGCAGTTATTGAATCACCAAATAACTTAGCATCCTGCAGAAAGGTTTGTCCCACATAAATAAGTGGTGCCAAAATCATGGACTGAAACTAAATGCCAAAAAAATGCATTATTGTAACCTTTGGGAATTCATCTACCCCAGAATACTACCACACTGATAATACACCCCTGTTGACCCAGTTGTTTGGGATTTGGGAATGTAAGTGGATAGTGGCCTAACTTTTGACCAACATATTTCCATTCTTGTAAGAAAATCCTTCTATATTGGACAGCTCATAAACAAAGGAATTGTTGTCTAGACCAAGGGATGACATTGTCCTTCTTTATTCAGCCCTCATTAGGCCAATCATTGAATATAATGCCCTGTTTGAGATATATCTGTCCAGACACATGCAACAACTGGAACTCCCACAGAAATACCTTACTATACTCGGTATCCTACAGACCGCTAAGAGGTGACCTGTGTCTGGCATACAAGGCATTCTCTGACCTGTTTCTAATGGATTTACTGTACATCAGCAAGTTAAATTACATCAGAAATACTCGGACTAGGGAGCTAAGCCTTTTATGCAAAATCAATAGAATGGTTAGGATGGACAGGAATATCTCAAAGAGGATACTGCTGCTGTGTAACAGACTCCACATCCGCATAAAACAAAGTTCATCCCTGACCAGATTAAGTGCAAATTAAATGAATGAATAGGAAGAGAAACTTTACCCCGGGACTGCCCCCTTTACAAATAATGGACAGAGGCAATTCTTAAATGCTTTATCCCATGCATGGGTCCCATCAGATTATCTAAGATATAATCCAATTTATACTCATTGTGGTAATATATAACTATCAACCATTGGGTGGGTAAGATCCGTTTATAACCACATGGAATATGTTATTTAGAGCATAAAAAGGGGCATTAGCTAGGCTTAAAATGGCACACAATGGCAGCTAGCCTAGTACTTAACCTAGGAACCTATAAAAAGCCTTCTTCATTTCAGAACAACTGTCACAAATTGATAGCTGGCATATGCTAGTGGTTTGAAGGTGAAGAGGTATTAATGGCAAGCCTTGGCAATTCATGGGTTGGGAAGGGGAAATGGAAACACAGAGAGGAACATCCTGCAGTGGGATACATGCTACCATGTATGCAGGAGACTTTTTGTAATGCCTTAACTGGACAGAGCTGCTGATGTCATGTGCATCACTGCACAAAGCTTCAGTTAGCTCCAGCTCTGCCCTCTATGGCCATATTTAATGAAAATCTATCTTGCTGTTATGCCATGCCCTCATCACAAGAAGGCTGGCAAATTGCAAACAGAAATGCAACCCTCCCTGCAAAATAGATAAATTGACAACATGCCACTTTTTCTAACTCCCTTGCTTCTCTAGGGTCTGAACAGCTAACCAATCTCGGGTTGTCCCAGTCACATAGCCGGCCTTAGGCATAGGCCAGCTAGGCGGCCGCCTAGGGTGCCACTCTAGCAGGGGGGCTTTTCCAGTATTTATTTGATGTAGGTAGACCAGGATGGGGGCAACAGGTGGTGTGGTGGGGGACGTCATGGAGCCCTTTTGCCTAGGGCACCAGTTGACCTAAGGCCACTCATGCCCAATCATTGTCATTTCAGCCAACATTCAGCACTAAAATGTAACACAGATGATGCAGATCAATGAGACCCTGTCACTTAATTCATTTATTTTCTCCGAAGTACTTGTTACATTCACTGTGCTTTCATACCTCTCAAGTGTACCTCATTACGAGGAACGTACCTCATTTGGGGTCTTAAAAGTTCATGTTCCTCGAAGTTCCACATTGAAAGACTCTCTCAAACATTCAGTGTTAGGAATTTTTACGTGAAATTCATTATAAATAGAAATTAATTATAGTAATTCATTAAAAGATCTTCTTTATAAGTAAAATCAGAATATTTTAACCATCCTATGACCTTTCTAGTTGAAGATGTTTGACAGGTATGTGTACTTAGGTTGGTTACCTCTCTATGTTGTAATCTGAACACCTTCAATGACGGCAAACCTATAATTGTACACGCACGCACGCACACACGCGCGCGCACACACACACACACCTCTCTCTCTCTCTCTCGTCCTCCCTCTCTCTCACGTTAACGTCATTGTGAGCGGTTCGTGTACCTGTCAATCTTTTCCGGAACTCTCCAATTAGCTTATGCGCACGATCTTCATGTTTCCAGTGTCCCCGCCCTATGTGAGTTTGTGTTTTTGATTTGTTCTTGGGACTTTGTAGTGAGAGTTTTTACTTAAGTGTTTTGGGCATATTTTTATTTTTAGAAGAAACTTTTATTATAGGCTGTTGTACGTTGTAGTGTTTTTTTTTTTTCTATGTCGGGTTATGGTAAGTTCCTCGACGACTAGCCTGAGTGACATTCGAGGAGCGGAACTTTGGAGAAGCTTTAAGCCGGGGACTCTGTGCCAGGCCTTGTGATTCTTCGATTTCTGCACTGTGACAGCTACCCACGCTTTTAAATACCGGGGTACTGCTGACAGCACCCCAAAGTATGGGCCTAGAACATTAAACAGTGATTATATTGTGGAGTTTCTGCAAATAACGTTGACTGAAGGAACTGCCGGTTAACCGGGTGGCAGCTGTCAGGACTTCAATAGAGTTGGACTTGGTTTGGATAAGACTACTCTACCGGCCCTGGACTTGCCGAGTACCTCCCCTGACAGCCAGGGTTAGACAGTAGTTTCCCGGCGACTTACCCTACTGAAGCAGAACTATGTTTTCGTGGCCATATGTATATATTACCTGAGGGACTAGTAATAGTTAACTTGTAGAGGCACCAGAAAAGACAAAATTGCTGCTAAATACTTGGTTCCTATAAGTTTCCTGTTTGGACTTAACATCTACATAGTGTCACTCTGGAATTCACATCATCCTTCATAACTGGCACTAAAGTACACTGTTTACACCAGTCTGCGAGATCACACAGTGAAATCTGAAACTGTTTACTACTTAGAGGACCTTCATCGTCTTGCAGGGTGACAGCAGTGAGTTTACTAGAAAGTCATGCTGTGGGTTTATGTGCATTCACACCTATATTTGAATGCCTCTGTTTATTTTTAGTATGCTTTTACAGTGAATGGGATGAGAAGAACGTACAGGGCTATGCAAAAAAAAACAAACAAAAAAAAAACGATAAGAATAGGGCTAGTTTGCTAATCTCTGGAAGTTGCACCTCCAGTAGTATGATTGTTTGCCATATTAACCTTTCCCAAGCTGCTAAACTTCCATGGTCTGCACAGTCCTGTTGCCCAAAGTTTCCCCCTTACCTGCTGAAAGTTGTGGTGCAGGGATGGAACTGCTGTTAGTTTTTTGTTAAGTTTTTCACTGAGTGATTCACATCTTATTTCATGTTTAGTAAATAAATTCTCTGCAAGTTCAATTTTCTTAAGGGAATTTTCAATTCTCTTCCTGAGCAGTGGCCCAGTTTACCATTGCTCACAGTATTTCACCTTTTTTTACAAAATGTATGTGGCAGACCTGCCACACACACACACACACTGATGGACACATTAACTATTTATGCTATTTTGGTACTCTGCATGACATCAACCAGTATTGCGTTTGCCTTAAATTTACAAAACCTTAAACCATTTGTTGTTCAAAGGGGTGGGAGGTTGGCATAATGGTTAAAGTGCTAACCTTATCCTTATAGACACAAGGTGCAGAGTTTGATTCTGACATGGGGTACTTGGCTAGGCTTATAATAGCCTACATGGTGAGTTAGCCTAGTACTAATCTATGAGCCTAAAAGTCTTCTCTCTGTCAAGGAGTGTTGTGAAACTCACGTAGTTGTAATCTGTTTTCCTTTTGTTATATAAATCAGTGACTAAGAAAGTTATGAAAAATTATTTTTTGCATAGGAAATCTGAAGGTTGCTCTGAAGATGAGGTAAACCTTTTGGGCAGGTTCTCCCCTCATGGTAATAGAATGTACTGATTTCTCTTCTTCCCAGAGGTCTGATTCCAGCCTTTCCTCAGACTCTGATCGGTTGGTTGCTGCCATAAGAATCTGTGCCATGCGTTCCACAGCATTGACCTCTGTCCTCATTGTTCTGTATCCAGGGATCCCTGGCTTTGTTCCATACAAGTGATGCTTTTTCCACAATGCTGGCAGTTCTGTCACCAGTCCTGATGCCTCCTCTTGAGATGTAAGTCACTTTATTCCAGATATCGTTTTTAATGCCAGCCAGCACTAATTTCCCTGGCTGTTATTGGCTGAACTCCTTGAGTGTAGGCTCATTTCAGGCAGCATCAGTACTTTTTGAAACCAGTAATGCAGCCCCCCCCCCCCCTCATTTACCACCAAAGTGCACTTCATGCTGTAGGAGATTTTTCTGCATCATAGCTCAGGCCATCAGTAGTCCTTTTGTCTTCCTCCTTAACTTGTTGGTATTTTCTGTTGGCAGTACCTTTACCACCCTTCCACCTTTTCTCCCCTTAGATATTCTGTTGCTGTCCCTGTTCCCAAGAGGCCAGTTAACTCGTCAGTCTGAGCTACCCACCACCCAAGAGATGCAAAACAATATCCCTGAAAATCTGAGAATACTGTACCGTACTTAGATCTTCCTACTGATTGTCTAGATTTTATTATTTTGTTTATTTTACATTTGATTACCGGGAAAGTTCCACTGGACAAAAATCCTTTTTCAGTGGAGGCCCGGGGAGAAAAGCTCCACATTTAACATATAACAAGCATTATAATTACAAAAACAATGTTTACATAACTTGACATTTGTGTAAAAAAAAATACATTCATGTAAATATTCTTATTAATGGTATTGTTGCATAGTCTAGTACAGGAAAGAGAGACTTATTCTTTATAGAGACTTTCTCTGACTTGTGCACCAAAGAGAAGACCACAGATGGCATGTTGTCTTCCACAGTAGACATTGCATGTGATTCCTCCCCTTGTGGGACATTCTGCAAAATACTACAAAGATGGTGGGGGACAACCCTAATGCTTTAGCTCCATTGTTAAAGAAAATGGACCAGATATTCTCGTCTCCAGGGGTGTGTGCAGTTTGGAAAGAGATGCCAAGCTCAGTGTTATGGTTTCAGTGGCAGCCTAGCTTAAGGCTTACAATATCCAGTTCTGTACTGAGTTTAAGGCCATGACCATAGCCAGGAAGCACACTTTGTGTTTGCTATCACATCTTTGTAGGTGCTGTGCACACTGTTTTTCCAAGAGATTTGTTTGATGAACTGCAGCCAAAGAGTCACAGGAGGGCATCGTGAAAGAAGAAGCAGAACCAGGGATTCAGCTTATTCATATCTCCGCAACGTCATGGTCATTGGCTTATGATGCTGTGGAAGGTGTTTCTAAAGCAGCGTGAGCTGTACTGCCATTCACCAGTACTCTTGGCTGTGCTTTTAATGTGTTTGCCAAGAATGCTGAAATATAGAGGTGACCTTTTTAGACTCTGTTAAGGAGCCCTTCTCTTTGGTCCTGAAGTGAATGAGTAATTTCTGGAAATGAAAGGTACAGGGCATACCCCGTCAGCTGTGGATGTCACATTTCACCCACTCAAGATATTTTTCCAGGAATGCAGAGCAGCCAGTATTGTGGCTCACAACCCTACAGAAGGCTATTGGGAGCAGGCAGCCTTCCCAGCAAAATCATTGGTTTAGAAGCTGGAGTCCCTGGCTTCCTCCAGGGGTGGGTGTGGTCATTCTTAGGGAAGATCACAGCAGTTCCTACTCTTTGCCTGCCAGTACTGGGGAGAGAGGCAGACATTTCTCCTCTCTGTCCAAGCATGGAAAAAAATGTTTCAGGGATTTGCAGGTCAGGGGGGAATCATTACTGGGAGACACTTAATTTTCTTCTTCATTCCACCACTGATCCTGTCATTACCCTTGCTAGATAGCCTGTCCGATTAAATGGTAGATAGCTGGAAAGGAGGAAAGAGGTGCAAAAGTATTTATGCAAAAGTGTCGTCTGTGAGATTTTACTGATCCAGAAAAGTCAACTGTCATGAGTCTCGACAGCCTTTGTATGTCCTACAGGGGCATTTTGAATGTTCTTAATGCATTCTCTCCTTTCATGTCTGTCAAGAAGAGATGGGATGTCCGTTTTGACATTCAAGGTGCCTTTGTCCATATCAGAATTGTCATGGAACCAATGAAGTTCCAACATTTCCAGGTAGGAGCCAGTCAACACCAGTTCTGGATTCTTCCACTTGGACTACCCTCTACCTCCAGAGTGTTTAACAAATCTGTATCTGTAGAAGCAGCATATTTCAGGCTGCAATAGTCCAGTATATTTTTACACGTGGATGATAGATTCCCTGCTGCTTCAGTAAAGTCGTTTCTCCTTCAAGTTGTTTCTTTTTCCGGAGTTGCAGTAAGCCTTGCAAAGTCTTGCCTGTTCCCAGCTCAGGTAATTACAGTGTTTCCTGGGTACTCCCCAGACACACAGCACGCCTAGTCATCTTTTATCCCATGACAGGTTTCTCTTTTTCTCTGTCTCATCCAGTCCTCCCGAACAATGCCATTTGAAACCTGCCTCCGGGTTGTGAGTCCGATGAAAGCATTGAACTGCATGAATCCTCATTTCAGGCTCCATGAGAGAGCCCTCCACTGGACCCTGTGGGTGCAGTGGTTTTGGCATTCCAAACCTCTCCTTAATCCAGTTCATAGTTCCAAGGCTTGCTAATTTAAGTTGCCCTTGTGGCTAGATTTGTCAAATCTCCAGACAAGCACCTTCTTCCATAGTCAGATTTTTTTGACATGATGGTGATTGCAGAAACCTCTGCTGTAAGGTAAAAGGGACATTTCAATGGGCAGACAGTGCAAGGGGCTTGGACACTTGAAAGGACAGTCAGTGAGTTAACAATCCTCTCCTTTCTTGCCTTTCTGAACTCTTCCTAAGGGGTCCTTCCCTTTCATTCAAACAATGTAGCTATATCAACAAGCAAAAGGGACTTGCTCTTACCTTTTTATTTTGTGGACAGTAAGGATGTGGCAGTGGACTGCTGAGTACTATTACTTCCTAATACTGGTGCATAGTTTGAAAAAGGCAAATTTGCTATCTGGTAGATTAAGGGTGCTGCCCTCTTATGTCCATTGAGGGGCAACTTAATTCAGACTGTGACCAAGAAAATCTTTTGCTGTTGAGACTTCTTTGCCTCTCCCATGAACACCATGTATCCTGTCTTCTTTTCCCTGATAACTCCATCTGGTGGTTGTGACAGATTATCTGACCCACCCTTGGCCAACATTCTCATTTTTTTTCTGATGAGGTGCATCTAGAAAGGTAGTACACAAAATTAGCCATTCTCATTGCCCCTTCTTGCCCAGGCAAACTATCTCTAGTTCAGAGCTGCTTCCTCCAGAAACACCTGAAATGCTGACATTTCTCAATCCTACTCTCACCTGGACCTTCATGCCCTGCGACTGCCCACTTGGCTCATTAAGGTCTAAGTATCAGTAAGTGTTGTGGGTTCTTTGATAGTGTATTTTCTTATTACATCCACACAAAGACTGCAAAGTTGGGGGGGGGGGGGCTTGTTTATCTGGTACTTGGGTATGATCTAAACTGATGTCTGCCTGTTATTACATTTGTTGTGGTTTGTTATTCTTCTGTTAAGATTCACTTTGTGGTCATTTTGCTGTCTTTCTATCAAGATTTTGCTTTCATGGCATCCTTAAATATGTGCAAGGAATCTTCCCTTTCAGATTCCCTCTTAGAGACCCATTTGCCCCAAGAGGTTGATTTTTTTTTAATTCATGTTGAAGAAGCCGACTGTTCATCCTTTGAGCCCCACAGTCTGGTCTGATTTGAATTTCTTATCTTGTATTACTCCCTCCTTAGTGGCTGTTGCTACGGCAAAAGGTTGCTACAGAAAGTAGTTTAAACCAATCTTTCAGCTTGCCTGTCACTGTAGCCAGAGTAAATACCTTCTCAGTTGCGTGGATGTCCACATGCAGCTTAAAGTTTACATGGACTAAGCCAATCAGTTCAGGAAAGATATTCGTCTCTTCATGTCTTATGCCAAGTCCTGCCTTGGTTAAAAAAAAGTTACCAGGCATACCCATTTTAGACAGTAAGTTGCAGCCTTTTTTTGGCCAAGGACACACTGTTATGGTTTTCAAAAAAATTTTTATATGACAAAATCCAGTATCCAGTCATTACAGTGATAATACTTAACATTTTCTGTTGCATCAATATAGATTGAAAATTAGAACAGATTCTAGGCAGAGAACAGATAATAATTTAAGCTTACAATATTATAAAAGATTTTGTGGTGAATTGGTTCTCTGGCCTTCTTCTTTCGGCTGCTCCCGTTAGGGGTCGCTACAGCAGATCATCTGTTTCCATTTCTTCCTGTCCTCTGCATCTTGCTCTCACACCCAACCACCTGCATGTCCTCTCTCACCACATTTATAAACCTTATCTTAGGCCTTCCTCTTTTCCTGTTACCTGGCAGCTTCATCTTTAGCATTTTTTTCCGAATATACTCTGCATCCCTCCTCAGCACATGTCCAAACCAACGTAATCTTGCCTCTCTGGCTTTGTCTCAAAACCTTCCAACCTGGGCTGACCCTCTAATATACTTATTCCTAATCCTGTCCACTGTTGTCACACCCAGTGCAAATCTTAATATCTTTAACTCTGCCACATCCAGCTGTGACTCCTGCCTTTTTGTCAATGCCACTGTCTCCAACCCATATAACATAGCTGGTCTCACTATCCTCTTGTAGACCTTCCCTTTCACTCTTACTGGTACTAGTCTGTCACAAATCGCTCCTGACACTCTTCTCCACCCACTCCATCCTGCCTGTACTCTCTCCTTCACCTCTCTTCCACACTCACCATTACTCTGAACTGTTGATCCCAGGTATTTAAACTCATTCACCTTCGCCATCTCTACACCCTGCATCCTCACCATTCCCCTATCCTCCCTCTCATTCACACACACATATTCTGTCTTAGTCCTGCTGACCTTCATTCCTCTTCTCTCTAGAGTATATCTCCACCTCTCCATGGTCTCCTCCACCTGTTCCCTACTCTCACTACAGATCACAATGTCATCTGCAAACATCATAGTCCACGGGCACTCCTGTCTGATCTCGTCTGTCAACCTGTCCATCACCATTGCAAATAAAAAAGGGCTCAGAGCTGATCCTTGATGTAATCCCACCTCCACCTTTAACGCATCTGTCACTCCCACTGCAGACCTCACAGCTGTCACACTACCCTCGTACATATCCCGTACCACTCTTACATACTTCTCTGACACTCCCAACTTCCTCATACAATACCACAACTCCTCTTTAGGCACCCTGTCATATGCTTTCTCAAGTCCACAAAGACACAATGCAACTCCTTCTGCCCTTCTCTGTACTTCTCCATCAACACTCAGAGCAAACATTGCATCTGTAGTGCTCTTTCCTTGCATGAAACCATACTGCTGATCACTAATCATCACCTCCCTTCTTAACCTAGCTTCCACTTCTGTTTCCCATAACTTCATGCTGTGACTGATCAATTTAATCCCTCTGTAGTTACTACAGCTCTGGACATCACTTTTATTCTTAAAAAAAATTGGTACCAAAACACTTTCTGCATTCCTCAGGCATCCTCTCACTTTCCAAGATTTCATTAAATAATCTAGTTAAAAACCACTGCCATTTCACCTAAACACCTCCATGCTTCCACAGGTATGTCATCTGGACCAACAGCCTTTCCATTCTTCATCTTCTTCATAGCTATCCTTACTTCCTCCTTGCTAATCCACTGCACTTCATGATTCACTATCCGCACATCATCCAACCTTCTCTCCCTCTCATTCTCTTCATTCATCAGCCCCTCAAAGTACTCTTTCCATCTGCTCAACACACTCTCCTTGCTTGTGAGTACATTTCCCTCATTTTCCTTTATCACCCTTGCCTGCTGCACATCTTTACTAGCTCTGTCCCTCTGTCTAGCCAATCGGTACAGGTCCTTTTCTCCCTCCTTAGTGTCCAACCTTTCATACAACTCTTCATATGCCTTATCCTTAGCCTTCACCACCTCTCTTTGCCATGCACCTCATCTCCTTATACTCCTGTCTACTTTCTTCATCTCTCTGACAATCCCACTTCTTTGCCAACCTCTTTCTCTGTATACTCTCCTGTACTTCCTCATTCCACCACCATGTCACCTTGTCGTCCTTCCTGTCATACTAAGCACCTTTCTAGCCATCTCCCTTACTAGCTCTGCTGTAGTTACCCAGCTATTCGGTAACTCTTCACTGCCACCCAGTGCCTGTCTTAACTCTTCCCTGAACTCCACCTCACAATTACCCTTTTTCAATTTCCACCATTTGATCCTTGGTGCTGCCCTCACACTCCTCCTCTTCTTGATCACCAATGTCATCCTACAAACCACCATCCTATGCTGCCTAACTACACTTTCCTCTGCCACCACTTTACAGTCTATAATCTCCTTCAGACTGGCCCTTCTACATAAGATATAATCCACCTGAGTGCATCTTCCTCCACTCTTGTATGTCACCCTATGCTCCTCCCACTTGTTAAAATATGTATTCACCACAGCCTAAAGTGCTAAATTCCATGAAAATCCCATGTTTTTTTAATGCTCAGACAGTCCAAATTTGTGATTTATTGGTATTTTTTTCTGGAAAAATGGAAAATCAGTGCTCACTTTTTTTGCTGTATGAAATATGGAAACTTTATTTGCAAACCCCACCCCCCCCCAAAAAAAAATCTAAGGGTCATCCCATGTGGCCTTATTCCATAACACTATTCAAGGTCATAGCTACATTGTAGTCTCTGATAACATCTGTGGTGCATTGCAAGTTGGATATTGTGTTCATGTCCATGCATTCTTTCAGGGCTACTGTGGTCAGGGATGTGGTCCAAAGAGAATTTCCACCAAGGAAAACTAACTAGAGATTTTGTCCTAGAGGTTATTGAAGATAGACCTCTTGTTATCAGATAAGAACATTATGGTCATTTACGTAATGTTCAGAAAAAGTCTTTGCTTGGCTTGGATGAAAGCACTAAATCTTATTGTCATTTTTAATGTGAAAATATTAGTCCGTTTTGCTTTTATCTTAAATATCTGTTTATATCTCCATTTTTTATGGTTTACAAGTTTTATAAGAGGTCATTCTTGTATATGGTGTGGTTAGTCACTGGAATTAGTGGTTTGGTTATTTGATTTTTTTTTAAACTCTGGTCCATTTTTAGTTGTTTTGAATATTTTTTAAACTTCAAGTAAAATTCATAGGTTCATAGATTGGGTTGGGAGGGTGGCCTAATGGTTAAGGTGTTTGCCTTACAAACAAAAGGTGTTGGGTTTGAGTCTCACAGGGGGTAATTGGCTAGGCTTAAAATGGCTTGCAAGGGCAGTTAGTGTAGTACTAATCTATGAACCTATATATATATCAATGGAAGATACTTTTCTGTACTACTAATATGGAGAAAGGTAAAATAACTTACTTTTTCAGACCTTAGGAAGGTCTTTAATACTGTAGATCACTCCATACTACTTGGAAAAACAGTGAAACTGGTTTCTCCTCTGATAACCTTCAGTGGTTTAAAAGTTACTGTACAACTGTATCTCCACTCTCATAGGATACAGTAATACATTTACCTCAGGAATAACCACTGGCAGTGTTCCACAAGGTTCTGTGCTTAGTCCACTCCTCTTTTATTCTTCTCATAAATGATCTACCCTGGGTTTCGCCTCATGCTACCTGTATTTTATACACCGATTTACATCAGAGTCATAAATAGCAGTGCAAATCCCATATCTCTATAAGCTGACTTTCAAGACAACTTTATTGATGTCTAGAATTGACTTCACAATAACAAATTAACTGTGAACACTCAAAAAATAAAAAGTCAAAGTAATGCTGTTTGGCACTCCCGCAAAACATCATTATGCTCAAAACTTCCATATGATCATAGGAAGTTGCTAGGCTATTGGCCCTGAGGCCTTATAAGCCTAGCCAAGAATTTAGCCCATGTTCCAACAAGCCAGCACTCTATGCCACTGTCCAGCAGGGACACAGGTGGAATCCCAAGGGTGTATTTTCTGTTCCCCATCCAGTTATCCAGGTTGTGCTTAAAAAGGTTTAATGAGGTACTCTCTGCTTTACGTGGTGATGGAGTCTATTTACACAAAAGGGGGAGTCTCTGGTACACAAATCTGTCCCGCCAACAAGTCCTATTGATGTCACAGACCAGGTTTAGGTAGAATGTATGAGTTACTCGAGTGAAGCTTGACTTGCGTATATGCAGCAGTCCCATCAGGGCAGTGTCTGAGATTTAGTATGCCAAACAGAGGTCATCACTGAGGAGTCTGTAGGAGACTGAGTAGAGGAACAGGGCTTTTAGCCTGTTTGTGTAGGGTAGATGTTTGAGGTCCTGGATTCTCTGAGTGAGGAAACCTTAGTGGTCTCTCTCTAGCTGTTGCATGTGCTTTTGTGAGGTACATGCCGAAAGGGGCATTGTACTCAGTAATGGGTCTTATAAGGGAAGAATACAGGGATATTATGACCACCTTATCCCTGAATGAGATACTCTTACTAATGAGGTGGGCCATGTAGAAAGCTTTCCATACAACGGAGGCATTATGGTGGTCAAAAGTCAGTTTGCTGTCAACATGGGTGCCCAAGTCCCTCACGATTGATTGCATGCTTAGTGCCTTATTTTCAATGTGATAATTTGTGGGGGTGTCATTCTCCCCAAAAGGGATGATGCATTTTTTGACATTCAGTTTGAGGCCATGTTTCTGGCACCAGTCATTTGTTTGGGTGAGACCCTCTTGGAGGATGCCCACATCACTAGGGGAATTGATGACAGCACCCAGCATGCAGTCATCTGCAAACTTTTTCAGCCATAGCCCATTAGATTTGCCCTGCACCTCTAAGAAGCATATTCCAAACAGCAGAGGCCCAAGACCGTCTTGTTACAGGTCTACTACTTGAGGTGGATTCCCCTATTTTGACTATGTGGGTTCTATCAGTGAGCCAGTTTGCTACCCATCTGGCAACATATGGCTTGACGCCTAGTTGAGAGAGTTTATTTATTATACCTGGGGGGGAATAGTATCAAAGGCCTTGGCCCGGGTCAAGGTAGTGGTGTGCACCGTCTTCCCCTCATCTGTGGCCTTGGTGACTGTCTCAAAGAAGTTGACCAAATTTAACAGGCATGACCTCCCCTTGACAAAACCAGACTGTGTGAGATCAATTGTTTGGATGTTGCCAATGTCCTTGTTAATGAGGTCCATGATAATCCGCTCCATGGCCTTGCAGATCAGGCTAGTTAGGCTGATGGGTCTATAATTTCCTTGATTGGTGGATGCTTCACCTTTGTGGAAAGGGAATGACAGTAGCTGTCCTCCACTTGGCTGGGATGAAGCCAGTACTCGGGGTTTGGTTGAATAGGATGCCTAATGGTGCTGCAAGTTCCTGCCCGAGTTCATGTAGGATGCAGCCTGGGATGTTATCGGGTCCTATGGAGGCTGTATTTTTTGCCTTTTAGAGGGCAGTGATGACTTGCTCCCTAGAGATAAGGGGAGGGGGGCAGGTACTGGGAATGGCCTGTTTTACTGATGGGGAGGGGGCAGAGGAGTGAAGTTTTCACTGAACCTGTCAGCCAGCAGGTTGTCTATATCTAAAGGGTTTGTGTATGTGGTATCTTTGACCACCAGGTCTGAGCAGATCTGAGTGCTTCCCTTGAGTTTGCGGACATATGTGAAGAAAGCCTTATGATTGTCTTTAGTAGATGTGGCCAGTTCGGACTCTTGTTTGCTTTGGAGGATTTTACTAGTGCTCTTATTTGCTTGTTCAGGCTAAGGAGTGAATGCTTCCAATTACCCACCTGCTTCTTGGTCCTGGACATCAATTTTTATCCTTTTACTACAGTTTATTTATTGTAGATGTCCACCAGGCAGATTTGCACTTCCGTGAGGAGGAGGATTTTGTCCTGTCTGGTATTCCTGATTCCATGCAGCTGTATAAATGCTCATATAGTACTTTGGTGTAGGTTTGGGCATATGTGCCAGTTCCTGTGGAAGGGGAGGGGGCTGTGAAGCTGTTTGTACCTCCCCTCGGGAGGTTGTAATCTGCTTTGGAGAAGTTTTTTTGTTTGACCCTAGCTGGGGGGGAAGGGAGTCAGGGGAGATGGTGACTACGTTGTGGTTGGATTTTACCAGGGATGATGACACTGTAGGGATGCTGCAGGGGTTAATCATGTTTGGTAATGCCAATATATTCACCACTTGTGAGGGTGTCTGCCAACTAGTCCAAGGCATTTGCATTGAAGAAATTAAGGAATCTCTGGGCATTTGTGTTTTGGCAAGAGTATTTCTTCCAATCTATGGTTGGATAGTCTCCCAGGATCAGGGTAAGGGGTTGAATCTTGATAGATTCAAAGAGGTCCAGATAGGTGTACTGGGCTTCTTGAGTCAGAGTTGGAGGCCTGTAGCTAGCTATGAGTTGAATAGTGGTCTTGTCAGTTGTTAACTGCACCTGGAGTATTTCCTGTGCATTATACTGTTTGACCAGCCTATAGGTGTGCATGTCTTTTATAATTATTGCAACTCCACCTCCTTTTGTTTTGCTGGCCAGGGCTTGGGGTCTGAGTGAATGATAGGATGAGTAACCTGGTATGGCTGGGGTGCTCTCTGCAGCTTTAAGTCAGGTTTCTGTGACTGCACAAATGTCAGCTTCTTCCCTGTTAAGAATACTTGTAATGAGTGCAGTTTCATGTTTAGACTCCTAGCATTTAGCAGCATGACCTTTAATTTATGTTGTGATGAAATTTGCATGTTGGTAGTTTTGACCTCATGGCATAGCCTAAAAAAAGCACTATGGGGGAGGCAAGAACCTTTGCCAGGAGCATGAAACCCAAAGGAGACAGATGCAGGCCATCTCTGGCAAAGCATCGTGGCTTGTCAGTCGTCATCCCAGGCTGTCAGGTACTGGATCCCCTTGGAATGATACCAGAAACTAAGCCAACTGTTAAAGTCAGTCATTTTCCGTTTGTAATGAGGTATCATTCTGGGTGACGATAGAATGCTGATAAGGCTAGGGACATACCTGCCTGGGACACATACTCAGCAAGCTTGATAATGTCTCTCTTCATATAGTCCAGGGAGGTACGTTCAAGTAATTCACTCCAACATGGACTATGTCAGAGTCATAACAGTACCTGTTGAGAGACTTGCGTGCATAATAATATTGATCCTTCTTGTAATCCTCTTCGACATGTCACTGAATATAAGTATACAGGCCTCCTAGTTAACCAACTTGTCACTAGTCATAAATGCATTAAAACCCAAGTATGAAAAGTAGAACCCCAGACCTGTGATGAGGACAGTGTAAGAATTGGGGGAAGTGACTAAGTGGAGTGCCACAGGGGTCAGTCCTGGGTCCAGTACCCTTATTTGTTGGTGTCCCCAACATATCTTAAGGAATATAGAGCAGGTTCAACCTCTTTATGGAGGAGGGAAGAGTCTTAAAAGGTGGCAGTTGAGGTTCACTGCAAACACATGCAAAACACTGCACTTGGGCAGACGCAACCATGGTGTGCAGTATGATGTGGGAGGAGGAAATAATGGTAACAGAGCAGAGAGGATATGTGCGAGGAGGAAATAATGGTAACAGAGCAGAGAGGATATGTGCGAGGAGGAAATAATGGTAACAGAGCAGAGAGGATATGTGCGAGGAGGAAATAATGGTAACGGAGAGGATATGTGCGAGGAGGAAATAATGGTAACAGAGCAGAGAGGATATGTGCGAGGAGGAAATAATGGTAACAGAGCAGAGAGGATATGTGCGAGGAGGAAATAATGGTAACAGAGCAGAGAGGATATGTGCGAGGAGGAAATAATGGTAACAGAGCAGAGAGGATATGTGCGAGGAGGAAATAATGGTAACAGAGCAGAGAGGATATGTGCGAGGAGGAAATAATGGTAACAGAGCACAGAGGATATGTGCGAGGAGGAAATAATGGTAACAGAGCACAGAGGATATGTGCGAGGAGGAAATAATGGTAACAGAGCACAGAGGATATGTGCGAGGAGGAAATAATGGTAACAGAGCAGAGAGGATATGTGCGTGGGGGGAAATAATGATAACGGAGAGGATATGTGTGTGTTGGTCACGCCTGTAATAGGACAGCAGGAGCAGAGTGAGCAGGCTGTAGCAGCAGCAGCAACAGACTGACTGACTGTTGAGTTGCATCCACAGAGGATTCGACTCCAGAAGCAGACAGGTTATGTTTCCACTCTGCAGCGCCCTGGTCAGATAATAGCTTGAGTGCCATGTGAGTCTTGGAGGCCACACAATAGAAGTACATCAAGCTACAAGGAAGAGTCCAGAGAAGAGCCATCAGTAAGGGACGTAGGATGGAGGGAGAGGGGATATGACCTGAGACTAGAGGCCAGAAGTGGTAGGTAGGATGACTGTGTCATGGTGCAGAGGAGGGAGGGGATATGACCTGAGACTAGAGGCCAGAAGTGGTAGGTAGGATGACTGTGTCATGGTGCAGAGGAGGGAGGGGATATGATCTGCGACTAGAGGCCAGAAGTGGTAGGTAGGATGACTGTGTCATGGTGCAGAGGAGGGAGGGGATATGACCTGAGACTAGAGGCCAGAAGTGGTAGGTAGGATGACTATGTCATGGTGCAGAGGAGGGTGGGGATATGATCTGCAACTAGAGACCAGAAGTGGTAGCTTTGAGGAACATGGCAATGGTGCATAGGATAGAGGGAGGAGATAATAGACACCGAACGTGGTAGGTGGGAGAAACAAGTTAATATGGCATAGAATGTAGTCAGGGAATATGACCTGAGACTAGAGATCAGAAGTGTTGGACAGGAGAAACATAATTGTGCCAAGGATGGAGGGAGGGGATGTGAACTGAGACTGCAGACCAGAAGTGGTAGGTTGGAGGAACATAATGGTGCCAAGGATGGAGGGAGGAGATGCGTCTTGAGACTAGAGACCAGAAGTGGTAGGGGGGAGGAATATAGTGGTGTGCAAGTTCATGTTAGGGAGATATGAAGGGATCAATTTACACAATAACAGGTGGAGTTGTTCTCTTGGTTCTAGTCTTAGTCCTCCTACATGCAAGTACTTCTTTTGGACTTTATTCAGACTCCACATTGTCTGCCAAATGCATGTCCGTAGGACGACGTACCACTTGGAAGGTAACATTTTTCCAGGCTGCCAAACACCCTTCCTCCAGTCATAATGCACTGTTTTGACAAGTCTGTCCCAGGATATCTCCAGTCATTACTACAGATTAGTCTGGTATTTTCTGAGTAAATACTTTTCTGGTTGCTTCTTCTTCAGCTGTCATGCCACTCAAATTTTGTATTGATTTTTTTCTCCCTTATTCTGAGAATACATCTTTTTCATTTGGTTCTAGAGCCCCCCACCCACCAACACACACACACACACTCTTTAGTACTAGAGCTGGTCTTTTCAAAAAAATTAATGTTCATTTATTAGCCTCATCTATACTTCAAGATTATTTTTCCTTCTAACTGTTGTGTGAGCCATGTCTGTGCAAGCTGGTGTACAGTTATATTGCTGGAAGGTTGAATCTAGCAACTTGTGGTTGTGTTTGAGCCATTTTAGCCTGGGTCAAGTCTGAAAAGGGTCCCTGGACCACTGCTGATCAACATATATAAAATAAACTTTCTCTCATTTGGATTTCCCTCTTGACCCAGTGAAGAAGGTTAGGAAGTCTGTATGTAAAATGAAACACCTAGACATTGACAGGGCTGGTTAATAAATAAAGAAAAGGATTTTTCCATAGTTTTGTCAGTTTGAAAGACCTAGTCTGTTTTATTTATTTATTGACATTTGATTACTGGGAAAGTCTGACTGGGTAGAAGCCCATTTTCAGTGGAGGCCCGGAGAGAAAAGCTCCAAATTATTAAAAAAAAACATTTTAAGAACAATAATTTTACAATCTTCAAAAATAAAACAAAACCATCCACAGTTTAAATAATTTATAATAAATTATAATATAAAAAACATTGGTTACGAAGGTGTATGACATTTAACATTTTAGAGAAATTTTAGACAGTTGTAAAAAAATTAAAGGTAGGTTAGTCCAATACAAATAGGAATTGCAATATGAAGTGAGGGGAAAACAGGTTTAGGATATATTTGGAGAGAAAGTCAGGGAAGAGAATTGGATAGCAGTAAGGGTAAATGAAGAAGGAAAAGTAAGGAGGTATAAGTAGTGATAAGGTACTTGTTCACATTTAGGGATATACCCTGGTTTTAAGCAAGAACAGAGCCATATTTTATCTAGGTTATAGCTCCTTTGAAAAGGCCTTGGCCAAGCATACAAGAGAGAGGTGATTATGAAGGAGTGTAACCAACAGGATGTGTGGTAGCAAACCTTGCCTTTGTCTATCCATACCCTGCCAATAACTAAACATTCAAGTAGTTTTTAAAATCATAAAACTGTAAAATACCATTTACAATACTGAAATAAACTGAGAACACCAGAATTTGTAAAACGGCAAGCAGCTTGAATTCATTTTGTAATTTTGCCAACAGTACTGCTGCCATTACTCATGTAAGGGTGGCTTCAGTCACGTCAAGCCCCCCCCCACCCACCCACCCCTGTTGCAAAAACAGTGAAATGGAGTAGTTAACTGTGCAGGGGGTTGAGGGAGCAACAGCCTCCCTCCCATGCCATTAATACTGAACTGATGCTGTTAATGTATGTAAGGGGAGCTTCCACTCTTCTGAACTCACCCACCCGTGGTAGTTTCAAAAGTAATGAAACTGAGCAGCATAGGTCTCAACCTTCCATCCCCAGAATGAGGAACACCAGCCCTCATGATGTGGAACAAATGGGCAAAATGTGGAACACATACTAATGGCATTCCAACAACTTCAACCAGAAAGTCATAGGATGGTTAAAATATGCTGATTTTACTTATAAAAAATGTATTTTAATGAATTAATATGATTCACTTGTATTCACCATGGATATCAGTTAAAAAAAATCATAACAGAATGTGCATCAGACCCTTTCAATGTGGAACCTCGAGGGACATGAACATTTTAAGACCCCAAATGAGATACATTCCTCATAATGAGGTACACTTGAGAGTTATGCTGAGCAGATATACGTGTGGGGTTGCTACTGCTTTCGCATGCTAGTGTACTGCTACGGTTGTCCTCCATTACTAGACTTTCTTAATGGTATACTGAATGGCTGCTGTTACATGTTGAGGGTGGGTATAGGTTCATAGGTATACTATGCTATTGGCCGTAGGGCCTATGTAAGCCTAGCCAAAAAGGTACCCTGGCTTTCACCATCCAAGAAAATTATTTTCCTGTGCCCCTGTCGAGCAGAGCCACACAGGTGATTCCCGCGGTGAATATCCTATTTCCCATCCAGTCATCAAGATTTTTCTTGAAGAGTGCTAATGAGGAGCTTTGTTTGATATAGATAGATAGTTTGTTTCAGAGTATGGGAAGTCTCAGGGACAGGAATCTATCCCTCCAACATGTTCTGTTTATTGTAGTGACCATGTTTAGGTCCCTAGAGCGTGTAGCTCTGAGGGATTGGGATTTCTTTAAGTGGAGCATGTCCAACAGCTCTTGGCTTGGCACATAGCTTTGTATGTTAGGCAGAGATAGTCTCTGAGTAGGAGATATGCGACGGAGTAAATCCTGGAGTATTTTGAGACAGTCTGCATAGGACATCTGTTTGAGGCCGGTAATCCTCTTTGTGAGGTATTTCTGCAGCCTTTCCAATTGTTGTAGATGTCTTGTGAGGTACATACCAAAAGGGGCGTTGTACGCTTATAATGGGTCTAATGAGTGACGAGTAGAGGGGAACAATGACCTCTTTCTTTTCCTGGATAAGAAACCTTTTGTGATGAGGTGTGCCACATAGAAGGATTTCCTGACTACTGTGGTGTGATTTATCAAAGGAGAGACTACTGTCCACCTGTGTCCCAAGGTCTCTTATCACACTTTCGGTGTTAAGTAGACTACCACCTATGTGGTAACTCATGGGTACAGAGTTTTTACAAAGGGGGTGACAATGTACTTTTTGGCATTGAACTTGACGCCATGGCTTGATACCAGGCATCTGTCTCCGTGAGGCCCTTTTGTAGGATGTCCACATCATTAGGAGTTTCGATTATGGCACCCAGTTAGCAGTCCTCTATGAACGTCGTTAGCCTGTACTTCAGAGAAGTAGATACCAAACAGGAGAGGACCCAGGACTGAACCCTGTGGTACTCCACTTGTCACTGGTCTGAAGTCAGATTTGGAGTCTGCTACTTTCACAGTGTAGGTTCTGTCTGTGAGCCAGTTGGCAACCCATCTTGTGACAAAGGGATTTATACCCAATTTAGTTTAGTGAGTTTATCTGTAATTTCAGAGTGGGCGATGGTGTCAAAAGCCTTGGCGAGATCTAGATAGACTGTGTGAACCACCTTACCCTCGTCTATGGCTTTGGTGACTGCTTCAAAGAAGTCTATCAGGTTTAGGAGACATGATCTGCCTTTTACAAACCCGAGCTGGGTGGGTCCAGAGTTTGGAGATTACCAATGTCTTTGTGTACAAAATCCATGATGATACGTTCCATGGCCTTGCAGACCAGGCTCGTTAGGCCAATGGGGCGGTAGTTCCCAGGGTCTGTGGTGGCTCCCCCTTTGTGGAGTGGGCTAACTGTCGCTATGCGCCATTCAGTGGGCACAAAGTCTGAGGTTAGGCTATGATTGAACATGGTGCTTAGGTGGGGTGCCAGTTCATTCTGGAGTTCATGTAGAATGCAGCCTGGGATGTCATCAGGTCCAATGATGCTGTGTTCTTGACTTTGGAGAGTGTGTTTTTTACCTGTGCAGCTATGATTACAGGAACTTTGCATTCTTCTGGTATAGAGATTGGTCCTTTAGGGGGTGAGATGGGGGTAACGTTAGCACTGAACCTATCTGCCAGGATGTTGGCAATATCAGTTGGTTCTGTATATTTAGTGCCATTGTGCTGTAACTCAAGAGCAGATCTGAGTGTTGCCATTGAGATTCTTGACATAGCTATAGAATGCTTTGTGGTTGTGTTTAGAATCAGTGGCGTTTTGTTTTCGTAACTAGCTTTGGAGGATTTTATGAGGGATCTCAGCATCTTACTGAGGCTGACCAGCGAGTTTCTCCAATCATGGGATTTTACTCTCTCTGTTTTTTTTTGCAACAGTTTCTTTCTTCTGTTGTGGAGTTTGTTTATGACAGGGGACCACCAGATTGGCTTCCTTTTTTTGGAGGATAACATCTTGGTTCTGTTAGGGATAGCACAATCCATGCACTCGTGTAGGTGCTTATAAAGTGCATTTGTGTAGGATTTAGCAGTCGTAACTGTATTGTCCATCTGCATAGGTGTCGTGAAGTTTGCCACTTCTGTCTTAAGAAGTGTGAAGTTGGATTTGGAGAATTTTTTTATGGTGGTTTCCCTAATGGGGGGGGGTGGGATGTGGATGTCTAGGGTGATTAGCTTGTGGTCAGATCTGACCAACAAGGAATTGACCTCTGGTGTGGAACACCGGCCGCCCATGTTGGTAATGACCAGGTCTAGGATATTGCTACCCCTGGTGGGGGTGTGAATAAGTTGATCCAAGGCATTGGAATTTATGAATTCCAGAAAATGTTGAGCAAAAGAGTTGGTACATGAGTAGTTTTCCCAGTTAATGGTAGGGTAGTTGAAATCACCCATTAGTAGGGTGTTGGGTTGTACCCTAATATTTTCCAGTGTATCAAGAAATGAGGAGTGGGAATCCTGGGGCATGGTGGGCGATCTGTAGCAAGTTACAATTTGGATTGCAGTCTTGCCCAGAGTTAGTTGCACTTGGATAATCTCGGATGCATTATGCTAAGCAACTAGCCTGGAAGTGTGGCTATCCTTAATGAATATGGATACGCCTACGCCTTTAGTGTTTTGGTCCAGGTTAGGTGGCTGAAAGTTGTGGTATGAATTGTAGCCTGGTAATGCAGGGGTGCTCTCTGGAGCCTTGAACCAGGTCTCGTGTCATTGCACAGATGCCAATGTTCTCTATTTTAAGGAGTGCTTCAAGTGAATGCATTTTGAGATTGATTTCTAGCATTGAGTAGCTTTACCCTCAGATTTTGCTTGCTTGTTTGTTCCTGTTAAGGTGGTGAAGTTGTCATTTGAACCTTGTCTAAAAAGGCACTACAGGGGTGGCAAGAGCCCTGGCCAGTATCCGGAATCCCAAGGCCGACCGGTGCAGGCCATCACTGGCAAAGCATTGTGGTCTGTTGATCATGTCATCCCAGGCAGATAGATACTGGATCCCCTTAGAATGACACCAGAAGCTTAGCCAATTGTTGAAGTCAATCATTTTGTCCTTGTACTATGGTATCATTCTGGGTGATTGCAGGATGCTATTCCAGGGCTAGGGTCATACCTGCCTGGGCTACAAGACCGGAGAGCTCCTCCATGTCTCTCTTCATATAGTCCAGGAAGGTACGTCTCGGGTCATTCACACCAACATGGACAATAACAGAGACATATTTGTACTTGTTGTGGAGTGACCTGAGTTTGTGCGTTATGTAGTGGATCCTGGCACCCAACAGGCAGCTGACGGTAACTTTCTCCTTGTTTAGCCTGGTGAGTGGAACATCAGCGTACCTGACTATAGAGTCACCTATGACTAGAGTGTTGGGTACGTTGTTATGCCTTATTGGCTGTGGTTGAGTGGCACACTGAGTTTGTGGGCTATGTGTCATTTGGGTTGTGTTGGGGGTGGAGGTTGCTTGCGTTTCTGCTTTGGAGGTATCTGTTGCTTGAGCAGATTTTTATTGAGAGCCTCCGCGAATGTAGGTGTGTGTTTCGTGTTTTGGTGGTGTAGGTTTTGAGAGACTATATGATGAGTGTGGTGTGGTGCAAGTGTTTACCTACTCCTCTTGACTGTCTAGTCCAGTCTTGGTTGAAGAGAGTTGTGCTTCCAGTTTGGCTATACAAGTGCATCTCTCACAGGTTGTAGTGTTTGGTGGTAGGAGGAGAGGGTTGTCTGTGTACATGAGGCAATTGCCCAGATTCATCAGGTAGACAGGAGAAAACACCGGGAGCTGACCTTTCGACGTGCCTGGATAGGTACTTATTTATTAAGTACTAAAAACTGTTTTTCTCTAGATAAGTGAGGAAAGTTGAGTGCTGTAGTAATTTGTAGCTTATTTACTGCTTATGATGAGTTCTGAACAAGTGCTGAACTCAACGAAACAGATTTTACTGCTAAAACTCTTAGCTCAGCGCGGATGCATAAAGTGTGTGTGTGTGTGTGTGTGTGTGTATATATATATATATATATATATATATATATATATATTTTTTTTTAATTTAACAGTTGCAAATGAGCAAACTAGATTTAAACAAATTAACCAATAAAAAGCTAAAATCTGAGCCCTGTTCCAGCAGTCTTCGATCAAAGTTCTAACTGCACACTCCTGCCACTAGGGTGCAGGGGAACCATCTCCAAAAAAAAAAAATTAGATACAGCAGGTCTGAATTTAGTCGATGCTACAGCAAACCAATTTCAGAAAGAAACGGTTCAAATAAGCAGGCACAATAAGCCTTTAACCAGAAACTCCCATCCCAGAAGGGAAGAATCTACCCTCTCCTCCCACAAAAGTGCAGACCACCTGGGCCAAGTGCTTAAACCAGAACTAATACACGTTTAGAATAATAGACACTAAGCTTTCAGTCATCATTGCCAAGGAACAATTGGTTTACAGACTTGTCTTTGTAACTCCTGTAATTCTATATGAGCTAAAACGGTTTCGCTGTTACAATTATGACTCGCATTTTAGACATGTCCGTCTTAATCCCTCCTAAAAGTGGTGAATTACGCTTAATACTAACAATTACATTAATTACGAGTTGTAGACTTTTTACTTCAGAGCATTAATGTCAGTTCACTTTCTCTTATTCTGCAATGTCGCAAGTTAATACTACTAATATTTTAAAAGTGGCCCAGATTTGTTGAAAACTAACCACGTCCTGGACCTGACCTTGGCTGCCCACCTTATTTGTTGGGCGCATCACTCGTATCCTGAGATAACCTCAGAGGTAAGTGAGGCCGTGGTGACCGGGTTTACCCAGGAAGCGGAAGTGCTCATAGACATCGTTGCAGTATTTTTTTTCTCTGTCGGTCAGCCCAAGTTTGGTTACTTTTTCTGAACTCGAGGCTGTTGCTTTTTTTCGTAAAAGGAGCAGACTGGCGTACAGTTTCTGCATCAGTTGGAGTCCTTTCCCAATCCTAATTAAGTCGCAGGGCTCGCTCATGGGAAGCACGGTGTCTCAGAATATCTAGTCCGGTGTGTTAATTTTTTACCGGCTGCTCGTTCCGCTGTGTGGTTGTCATCATCAGTTGGGCTTCATATTAACTAGGAAGCATTTATGTGTGGCAGTGTGTTTGGTTAGCGTAGAACCTCGGATAGTTTTGGGGTGCATTGTGTTTCTTGTTGTGAGCTGTCATCACTTCATACGTGAGTGGGTATAAATACATGTTGTGATTCATGCTTAATATCCAGCAGCAGCATTTCACAGCACCTGGTTATTCTCCTTGTTAGCCGAGTGTCATTGAGGTTGGCATTACAACTGGACCATTTCTCACTTCCACTGTCCAAGCATGGAAGCTGTGCGGCATTAGGTTATCGACTCGGTTATCCTGGGGTGTACCCTGACATCGTCAGTGTACTGAGCTGAGTACGTTTTTTAACAGTGTCTATCAAAAGCATCACGACTCTTTTTCCATAATTTTAGAAATTTATATTTTCAGTGTAGTGGGTCAAACGGTATCTGTAGAGGTGTAATGAGCATTTCTCTAATCATATTTGTGGCAACATCTTTTCACGGTGTCTGAATTGATTAACTGTATGCTAGGACATGGGGTTGAAATCTACACATTTAAGGTTTGGTATGAAGTGAAGGGATGCAACTGCAAAAAGTTAATAGGGTAACAGGTTTTGCATAAGCACGCAGTTTTGAACAGTAATAAGTATTGAACATATTATCGATAAGTGTAATATTTACTGATTTATAAGGAAATATATTTTTACCAATGTCAGAGCAAAACTGTTTGGCAAAAGTTGGAACATTTTGCAGACATGAGGACATTTGAGAGAAGTAATGCCACAGCATTAACACATTTGGAATGCAAAACGTTATACACCTAAAAGGGCCCTTAAAAACACACGAGTGCTGTGTTGTGATTTGTACTTTTAATGAGAAATGTCTTTTAGAGTATAGTCAACCATACAGTGGTTTGCAAGCATAGCATACTTGTAACTAAATTTAATTTACCACACTGTATGTACGTTTTTACTCAGAAATTAAAAAGATTTATACAAAGTCAATATAGACTATATTAGGAGCTGCTGCCCCCTTTAAACCCAGCCTTTTTATGTAACACAACTGTTAATGTTGAAATGCTCAGGGGGAGTGAAATTCACTTGTATTGATTCTAATTATTTAAATAAAAAATGTTGCAGACTGGATAGCTGATGCACAGTTCTGTCCACCTGTAAGGAGAAATGCCTTAAACTCTTTAACAAATATTTCTTACTGATCAAGCAGTTAATAAAATATTTCAGTTGACAATATAAAGTGTGCATGTCTTGGTTTAGGACCCTGGACTGTGGAAAATCTTGGTGAGGTGCTTCTTTGAGTTTTTGGCTACACTCTTAGTAGTGTCTCATTTTCATAGGTGGTGTCCTCCTCCTAGTCATTTAGCTTGCTCCTGTTTAGGAAGCAGTATGCTTTGTTACATGAAAGCTCGTTTGTGTTACAGTCTGTAGAACTGTGGCATTTATGAAAGTGCAATCTTTGTTTTCTAATGAATAGTGTGTGTGCATGTGAACGCACATATGTGCTTTTTAAATAGTGTACAAAACTGTATTACTGTTTAGAAAGACAACTTTTCCTTTTTTTGGTCTCCTGCCTCCTTTCGGACAGCTGTCCTAGTATTCCTCATCCATAGCTCTGTCTACTGGCTGCTCCACTCCACCACTAGACTAATACAGCCTTTTTGCTGTGGACAGACTCGATCCTTGGAATGCCCTGAGAGAGCTGAGCTGAACTGTCATTTTTCAAACTGAGGGATCCATTATGCCCTATCTGAGACCCCCCCTTTTGGTGACTGTGGTTACATCTGTAGAGATGGTATTGCAGTGAGGGAACTTTGTAGCATATTGGCCTACCTGCCTTTGCAGTAGCTCAGCCATATCTACCCACCAGCACCTTGACATCCTCGGTTTTCTCCAGGAATCTGCATGGGAGATGTCCATGTGGGCACTTACCTTCCCTGTCGGTCTCTCTGTCAATCACCAGACCTGTTAATTGAACTCGGGTTTATCCCTGCACACCACTGGAGTGATTAACTCAAATTACTACATTATCATAACACGTGCTGCTAAGGATCACTAGTTTTCAAAACATACCTTGGAAAGAGTGGTTTTGTTTTTTTTTTACTTGTACACTTGCGTTAAAGTACTTCTGTGTGGACTTTATCATCTTGTGGATTAAAGCCCTAATTAAGAAATAACATGCTGCTTAATAAACTTTGAACAGTGGTTCCAGGAAATTGCTGTGTTTGTCATTGCCAGTTGATGTTTTATGTAGTAGCGGTAGTGTTGTAATGGAGTGATGTGATGGAAACACAGCTGAAGTACTACATCCCAGGGGTAGATGCTGTCTGTGAGACAATCAATGTAGTGTTCTGGTACTAAGCTCTGTGCATTTCAGTGGACACAACAGTTTAGTGTGTGATGGTTTTATGTATGGAATCACTCACAAATCTGTTTAGCATCTGGATGATTTATAAATTCTATCCTGCCAATGTATTTGTTCATAGATTCATAGGTTTATAGGTTTGTACTAGACTATTGGCCCTAGGGCATATACAAGCCTAGCCATAACAATTCCCTGGATATTTCTTCCCACAATATTTACTTCTCTGGACCCCTGTCTAGCAGGGCGACTGACATGACGGGTGAATTCCTGATCTCCCATCCAATCATCAAGGTTCCTTTTGAAGAGGGCCAAGGAGGCGCTCTGCTTGACATGTATGGGCAAGTCTGTTCCAGAGTATGGGGAGTCTCTGGGTCAGGAACCTATCCCTCCAGCATGTTTTGTTCATTGTGATGACAAGGTTTAGATCCCTGGAGCGTGTGGCTCTGAGGGATTGGGATTTCTTTAAGTGGAGCATGTCCAACAGCTCAGGGTTTGACATGGCCTTTGTATGTTAAACAGAGATCGCCTCTGAGTAGGCAATATGCCACAGAGTATAGCTGGAGTTTTTTTTTTAGACTGTCAGCATATGGCATCTGCTTTAGGCCTGTGATTCTTTTAGTGAGGTATTTCTGTGGCCTTTCTAGCTGTTGCAGATGCCTTGTGAGGTACATACCAAACTGGGCATTATACTCTATAATGGGTCTAATGAGGGATGAGTACAGTGGGACAATTATCTCCTTTTTTCTGGATGAGAAGCCCTTAGTGATGAGGTGTGCCACATAGGATTTCCTGACTGTTGTGGTGATGTGGTTATTGAAAGGGAGATCACTGTCCACCTGTGTCCTTAAGTCTCTCATCACACTTTCGATGTTTAGTGTACTGCCACCTATGTGGTAATTCATGGGTACATGTTTTTTTCCAAAGGGGATAACTATACTTTTCTTGGCATTAAGCTTGAGCCCATGGCTCTGGCACCAGTTATCTGTTTCTGTAAGGCCCTTTTGTAGAATATCCACATCATTTGGGGATTCAATAATGGCTCCCAGTTTCAAGTCCTCTGCGAACCTGCAAACTTTATTAGCCAGAGTCCCTTAGTGTTGGCCTGTACTTCAGAGAAGTAGATGCCAAACAAGAGTGGTCCCAGGACTGAACCCTGAGGTACTCCATTTGTCTGGAGCTGGATTTGGAGTCGGCTACTTTTACAGTCTAGGTTCTGTCAGTAAGCCAGTTGGCAACCCATCGAGTGACATAGGGATTTATGTCCAGCTTAGTAAGGTTGTTCTATGATTCCAGAGTGGGGGAATGGTGTCGAAGGCCTTGGCAAGGTCCAGATAGGCTGTGTGGACCGCCTTACCCTTGTCCACAACTCTGGAGACTGATTTGAAGAAGTCGGTCAGGTTCAGGAGACAAGATCGGCCCTTCATAAACCCAGACTGGGTGGGGTCCAGTGTTTGAAGGTTGACAATGTCTTTGTTTAAGTTCCATGATAATGCATTCCATGCCCTTGCAGATCAGGCTTGTCAGACTGATGGGACGGTAGTTCCCGGGATCCAAGGTGGATTCCCCCCTTGTGGAGTGTGATAACTGTAGCTGTGTGCCACTCAGTGGGCAAAAGAAGCCTGAGGTGAGGCTATGATTAAACATGACACTTAGGTGAGGTGCCAGTTCATTTTTTAGTTCATGTAGTTGAAAAAGATGACTAGTAGAAAGCAACATATACTACTGTTTGGTATTGTCTGATGCCTGATAGGGAGAAGGAGTAGTCAAATATAAACACAACAGATATTTCACTTTAACTTGTAGGTTTTGCAGATGTCAGTTGGTACACTATTTAGTAGTGAAGTAATATGGCATCGGCCATTTGATAGCAGCATTTCTGTAATACCTGGTATTAGAATATAAGTATTACATTTTTATTGTATTGCAATTTGTCATTCGGCAGAATTGTTTAGTAGTGGAAGCAATATGCAGCAAATTGATCACTATTAAGTGTAATCAAGAAGAATATTGTATATTATGGATGCAAGGAATGTTTGGTGCAGTTTTAATAGGGGAGCAATATAACGTAATGCCGTTAGGACTGTTGAACAGTAAAGACTGCGTTGGTGTGCAACACCTCATCCTGATGCTGAGCCATAAAGTTAATACAACTTTTAGACGCTGTTCTCTGTGAGGTAGAATTAATACAAATCAGGGGAGAGGCTGATAATAACCCAGGGTGAACTGAAATGTTTTGCTTTGCACTTTGATTACAGGAAAGCAATTTCAACGTCTTTAGACCCTAACAAGAACATGCACTCCTGTTAGGGCCATTCTAAAGAGAGAGTGTGTTCCAACTATTGCATTATTGAGGATGGGCATTTTTCTCAATAATATATTTGCAGATTAGCTGGTTATCCTTTCCCGATCTGGATTTTCTTTGGAGGCTGCTGCTATTGAAGGTATATTCTCCTGTGAGGACCATCCATTAGGTAGAGCTTGGGACTATGTCCTAAGAACTATGAAAGATGAGCCTGATGTTATCGGTTATGAAAGTTGTGTACTTGCCGTAATGCTAGATCTGAAAGGACCTTGCATTGACCGTTGGGCTTACACTGGATGCATGTACTTGATGGATGTACTTGGAAATCTTTGGATGGAAATAAGTAGGGGAACATTTGAAGCTGCATGACACTGTCCTAGGGATAAGGCTTACACTGAAACAATGTGTAAGGAGTTTGGAACCCAGGTCTGATAAAAGCTTTTCACTCTTGGCATTAAGGACACGGGGATTAGGAACATGCGGCAATCACAACTTTCCCAGACTGTGTGTGCATCCTGTAATGGACTGGGGTGCTGTTTCTTTCCGGATCTTTGTTATTATGCATAAATGGTTCCAGGCAGTTTTTTATGCTGAGTATAGTCACTGAGAATCTTTTGCTTTAGTCCACTTTTTTATTGATGGATATCATTCTTTATCATTATTACTATGAATGTTCATATAGGGATGCCGCGGTGGTACAGCGGTAGCGTTGTTACCTCACAACAAGAGGTTTTCCCGTTCAATTCTTGGCTGGGCTTGGGAGTGCCTTGTGTGTGGAGTCTGTATATCCTCCCCGTGGTTGGGTAGCGTTCGAAAGACATGCGTGTGTAAATGGGCGTGCCTTTGTTGAAGGTTGATCGTCGAGCTGGTGTGTCTGTGTTTCGTAAAAATCTACTGCCAATCATTAGCGGGTGGCAACCCGGGAAAAGCCGAAAGACAAACTATGAATGTTCATATGATTAAAATTGCTGTCAGATGTTTTTTTTCTCATTAAATGCCTTGGGCCCTTTTTGGTTAGTGCCCTCCTTTTACCTTTGCCAAGCTGTTTTAGCTTAGCTGTGTACAATGTTGATATCTTCATGTTTTTTCTTGATTATTACTATTTGTATACTAAAAATGTATTGTTCTTGGAGAGTAAGTTTTTACCATTAGTGCAAGCCTAGTAAGACTTAGTTTCAAGACCAAGTTAAATGATTTGTAAAACAAACTGTGTATTGATTTCCTGAGTCTCTCAAAAGAAGACTAGGATACCTAATTTCACAGGTGTCTCCTGTCTGGTGTCTGAGGGCATGTAAATGTGCTTGTCTTGCTGTAAAAATTCCCAATTAAAGTGATAACATCTACTCTGTTTCTTCCACACATGGTCAATTTGTTGGGTATAGGTGTGGGTGTAACCACATTCTTTGATTTCCTGTCCTTGCCTAGTTAAGTGGTGCATTGTGAAATTATTTTCTGCTTTAAAACCTCAGCTTTGGCCGGCTAACAACTTGGTTATATTCAACTGGACGTATAAGAGAATTTAAGTACCTTTATCTGCACTTTTAAAAAAAAAAAAAAAATACAGTATTTAATTTGATTTAAACTGTGTTGAAGGAATTTTAACTGAGCTGGCAGTTTTTCTGCTCTTCAGTTAATCTTAGTGGCCTTGAAACTGCCCGCCCCTCAGCCTGCCTCTGGGCTCATCTCATTTGCTCACTCAACTGAGTGCAGTGAGATCATATTCTGATTTCAGGCACTCCTACTGTGTACAAAGAGAGCATCTGGGAAACTGACAAAAAAAAATTAAGCTAATTTCCTGCCTTTCCTGTTAAGTGGTATAGACTATTTGTAGGCTTCTGAGCCCCCAAGCCCTTCTGTGTTTGAGGGAAGCCTTCTAGCTTGTTTTTTTTTTTTCCTTATAACTAGCCAGTTTTCTAGTTTCAGCTCTCAAATCTGTTTCTTTGATCTCAGCACTTGTTCAGATAAAAAAAAAAAATTTCATCTGCTTTTACTGTACTTGTGTTTCTACCTACTTCATTTTACTTTTGCATCATCTTAAAAATACTCAATTGTATTTATTACTGCTTGGTGTAACTCATTCTAAGCCTTTTGGTTTAAACACTTGGGCTTCGGACCAGTTGTTTTGCACTGAGAGGGTTTGTGGTCTGCACTGTTGTGGCAGAACAGGTAGCTTGCATCCTTCTAGGTTGGGAACTGCTGATTGAGGGCTCAGTGTCTGTTATTCTAAAAGTGTATTAATTCTGGTTTAAGCACTTGGGCTTTCAGGCCAGTTATTTTACATTAAGAGGGTTCGTGGTCTGCACTCTTGTGGGAGGAGAGGCTGGACTCTGCCCTTCTGAGCTGGGAATTTCTGGGTAAAGGCTTATAGTGCATGCATATCTGAACTGCTTCTTACTGAAGTTGGTGTGCCTTGTTTGCTGTGGCATAGACTGGATTCGAGCCTGCTGGATCTAGCGTTGTTTGTGTAACTTGAGCACTAATCCAGACATTCTCTAAAGTATTCAATTGTATTTATTACTGCTTGGTTGTAACTTGATTAAAGTGTAGCTATCATTCTAAGCCTTTTGGATTAAGCACTTGGGCTTCAGACCAGTTGTTTTACATTAGGAAGGTTTGTGGCAAGCACTGTGGTGGCAGGACAGGTAGCTTTCATCCTTCTAAGTTGGGAACTGCTGATTGAGAGCCCAGTGTCCAAGTGTATTAGTTCTGGTTTAGGCACTTGGGCTTCAGGCCAGTTATTTTACATTAAGAAGGTTCGTGGTCTGCACTCTTGTGGGAGAAGAGGCTGGACTCTGCCCTTCTGAGCTGGGAATTTCTGGTTAGAGGTTTATAGTGCCTGAATATCTGAACTGTATCTTACTGAAATTGGTACACCTTGTTTGCTCTAGCATAGACTAGATCCAGGCCTGCTGAATCTAGCTTTGTTTATATGCTTGTTGTTTGTTTGCTTGTTATTTCCTGGAAGCTAATTCCACCTAATACGCTGCTTCTCAGCTTCTGTGGATCACTAGTGATATCTGCATTGCTTACTGTACTTATTTCCTTGTTTCACTTGAAAGAAAGTTACTGTTTGTCGTTTTGCATTTAGTTACTTGTAACACATTGCACTCAAGTTACCTGGCACTTGCTCACTAAAGCAATTATATAAGTCAGCACTAAAAATTAAAAGCACTACACCCTCACTCCCCACTGGCCCTTGTTTTCAATTATTAAGGAATTCCCAATATTATTCTAGCATGTCCAAAGGTCAGTTGTCAATCTCCTCTCCGGTCCAGCTGGTGAATCTGGGAATCTTGAGGCAATGTTATAACTGCCTCATGTACACAGACAACCCTCTCCTCCTCCCACATAACACAAATACTTGCGAGAGATGCAGCTATTTAGCCAAACTGGAGGCTGAGCTCTCTCAACTCAGGACTGGCAAGACCAGACAGGAGGAGAAGGCAACTACACACACCACAAAACCAGCCTCACATAATGCTACCACACCACTGAATCAAACACATAAACACACAAAGACATACTGGAGGCTCTGAGTAAAAATTTACCTAAACAGCAGAGGCCTCCAAAGCAGACACCCAAACAACTGCTACCTCAAGACACCCCACAAGCAACACATAAACCTCAAAAGCAGTGTGCAAAGCAGTCACAGCCCTTAAAGCCAAATACAACACCAAACATACTTGTCATAGGTGACTCCATAGTCAGACACACTGACGTCCCACTCACCAGGCTGAACAAGGAGAGGGTCACAGTAAGCTGCCTATCGGGCGCTAGAATCCACCACATAACACAAGCACTCGAGTCACTCCACGGCAAGTACAAATATGACACAGTCATTGTCCATGCTGGTGTGAACGACCTGAAACGTACCTCCCTGGACTACATGAAAAGAGACATAGAGGAGCTCTCTGATTATGTAGCCCAGGCAGGTATGACCCTAACCCTGAGCAGTATCCTTCCTTCACCAAGAATGATGCCACAATATAGAGACAAGATGATCAGCTTTAACAATTGGCTTAATGTCTGGTGTCATTCAAAGGGGATCCAGTGTCTGTCTGCCTGGGATGACATGCTTGACAAGCCACGCTGCTTCAAGGGACGGCTTGCACCTGTCACCCTGGGATTCCGGATATTGGCTAAGGCTCTTGCCACCCCTATAGTGCCTTTTTAGGCAAGGCTCAAATTCTAAACCTACCACCCTAGAAAACAAAAATGGGAAGAAACTGAGGGTAATGCTGCTCAATGCCAGAAGTCTAAATCTCAAAATGCACGCACTCGAGGCCCTTCTCAGTATGGAGAACATCGATGTCTGTGCTGTAACTGAAACCTGGTTCAAGGCTCCTGAGAGCACCCCGGCACTGTTAGGTTTTACCTCATATCATGCATTCCGGCCCCAAAACCCGGACCACACCACAAAAGGAGGGGGTGTATCCATATTCATAAAGGATACCCACACCTCCAGGTTGGTGGCAACGCACGAAGCTTCGGAAACCATCCAGGTGCAACTAACCATAGGCAAAACTGCTCTACAAATTGTAGCATGCTACAGGCCACCCTCTCAAACTCAGGAACACCACACAGCCTTCCTGAAGACACTGGAGGGTATAAATGTATCTCCAAACACCATCATATTGGGTGACTTCAATTACCCAAATATAGACTGGGAACATTACTTAAGCCCTAACTTTCTAGCCCAACGGTTCCTGGAGTTCATAAATTCAAATGCCATGGAACAGCTAGTCACTGTTCCCACGAGAGGAGAAAATATATTAGATCTCATTATCACAAACATGGGGACAAAATGCTCCACACTGGAAGTATATCCCTCATTGGTGAGATCTGATCATAAACTAATCTCACTGGAAATCCACATCCCGCCCCCACCCCAAACAAAAAAGACCACAGTGAAGAACTTCTCTAAAGCAAACTTCACACTACTCAAGACTGGTGTGGTATCCTTCAAGGCCCCTGAGACCGTGGAAACCACAACCCAAGCTGTGGAAGCCCTTACAAATGCCTTCTATGAACACCTCCAGGACTGCATGGATCAGGCAATCCCAAATAAAACCAAGACTCTTTCCACAAAGGGCAAACGTCCAGTCTGGTGGACCCCAGCCATTAACAAACTTTACAATAAGAGGAGAAAGCTATTACATGATAGAACAAAATCCATAAAAGGGAAGTCACCCCTGATCATTATTAGTAAAAAAATACGAGCACTCATAAAATCAACTAAGGCCAATTTTGAGAGAAAAATTGCCATGGATTCAAAGGACAATCATAAGGCCTTTTTCAGCTATGTTAGGAACCTGGGTGGAAACTCCCAGATATGCTCAGAATTAGTCTAAAATGATACAAAAATCACTGAACCCACAGACATTGCCAACATACTGGCAGACAGGTTCAGTGCAAACTTCACCCCTCTCCCCTAAAGGAGAGATAACTATCCCAGCGGAGTGTAGCCTCCCAGACATCTCAAATGCGCAGGTGAAAGCTGCTCTCTCTAAAGCTAAAAACACAGCATCAATGGGACCGGATGGTGTCCCCGGCTGTGTGCTACACGAGCTAAATGAGGAATTAAACCCGCACATAAGGCAGCTGTTTAATCTCAGCCTTACCACAGGATACATGCCCAAGGAGTGGCGACGGCAACTGTGGTCCCACTCCACAAAGGTGGTGCCTCACGGACCCTGGTAATTACCGCCCCATAAGCTTAACAAGTCTAGTCTGCAAAGCTATGGAGAGGATCATAATGGAGCTCATAAACAAAGATATAGGGACTTGCAGACATTGGACCCGACCCAGTTTGGCTTCGTCAAGGGAAGATCATGCCTTTTGAACTTGGTCGACTTCTTGAAACAGTCACCAAGGCCATTGATGAGGGAAAGGCAGTCCATACAGCCTACCTTGACCTTGCAAAGGCTTTGACACAATACCCCACTCGGGTATTGTAAAAAACTTACCAGCTTAAATGTAAACCCATATGTCACAAGATGGGTTGCAAACTGGCTTAAGGACAGAACCCACAGGGTTAGAGTTGCTGGCGCTATGTCAGACTCCAAGCCGGTCACAAGTGGTGTCCCACAGGGCTCGGTCCTTGGCCCCTATTGTTCGGCATCTACTTCTCAGAAGTACAGGCAAACATGGGAGGTCTTTGGCTGACAAAGTTTGCAGCCGACTGCAAACCGGGCGCCATAGTGGAAAGTGCATCGGACACGGATATCCTTCAGAAGGACTCACGGAAACAGATAGCTGGTGCCAGAGCCATGGCCTGAAGTTAAACGCCAAAAATGTATAGTCATACTCTTCGGGAAAAACAAGGTAACCCCAAGCTACCATATAGGTGGCAATCCACTAAGCACAGAAGAGGTTATCAGGGACCTGGGGACCCAGGTTGACAGTGGCCTTTCTTTTGACACTCACGTTGCTAAAGTGGTTAGAAAGACCTTCTACATTGCCCACCTGATCATGTAAGGATTCACATCCAGATCTAGTGAGGTCATTGTTCCCCTGTACTCTTCACTTATCAGACCAATGATAGAGCACAATGCCCCATTCGGGATGTATCTCGCCCGACATCTGCAGCAATTGGAGAGACCCCAAAAGTTTCTCACCAAAAGGATAAAGGGACTCCAAAATCTGTCATATGCTGCCAGATTGAAGAAACTCCAGCTCTATTCAGTCGCATACCGTCTGCTCAGAGGTGACATGTGCCTGACATACAAGGCCATGTCCAACCCGGAATTAATGGACATGCTCCACCTCAAAAAATCCAAATCCACCAAAACCACTAGAGCAAGCGACTTAAACCTTAGCACGGATATAAATAGGACGTGCTGGAGGGATAGATTTATCACTCAGAGACTCCCTATGCTGTGGAATAGAGTCCCGGTCCATGTGAGGCAGAGCACCTCGCTGGCTCTGTTCAAGAGAAATCTTGACCTGTGGATGGGAGATCGTAGGTTTACCCCGGGAATCATCTCTGTGTCACTGCTGGACAGAGGCACAACAAACTAATGGGTACAGTATTTTTTCATATAAGGGGTGGCGTAAGCCACAAAAATTCGGGCTAGGCTTATAAATGCCTTGGGGCAGATAGCCTAGTATAAACCTATGAACCTATGAACCTATAACCTTCCCAGCCTTCATGAGCATCTCTCCTTTTCACAAAACTCAACATTTCTCCTTTATTTTCCATTTACCTTCAGTTTGAACCTAATGGTCCCAGACTACAAATCTTAATTAGTGGGAGGAAACTCTTCTTTTTCATCTGCTATATGCTCCTAAAACACACTGAAGCAGAGAAATGTAAAAACACAGGTTTATCTTAAGAATTGTTTTGTTCTAAGTTTGATAGAAGTGTATTTAATCGTAAGCTCATTGTGTCTGTCGTTTAGTATGTCATAAGTCTGAGTGTAAAGAAGAATTTGTTGGTACAGAAGTTTTCCAAGAATATTTGCTTTTTCACATGTACTGGAATGAAATCTGTTTGAAGTTGTTGGGTGAAATAGGGTGGTTGAGCTTTACAAGTGAAGTTATAATAGAGTGCTTAAAGCTACCAGGGTTGGAGTTGCATAAAGATTAAAAATAACTGAATAAGGTTTGTATAATATTTCAGCTTCATACTGGAAAGTTTTCAGATGCAGTATATGGAAAGTGGTGTGTAGCTGTGTCAGAGTTCTTAAGAAGTTGAAGAACCTTTTTGGTTTGTCTAGGAGTTCATTAAAAGGGGTATCCTGGTTGGGTGATGTGTGGCTTGCAAGTGCTGGAGCTTAAGCTACATTGGATTTGATTAAGGAGGGTGAAATTGTGTGGCATGATTTTTTTTTTTTTTAATTTGGGTTTTCTGATTATGTTTCATAGTTGTCCAGAGTTTGTGTTTGGAGACAGAGCTGTGCTTGCTGGATTAACCTGAATGATGTCTCTTTGGCTGTGCTTGTATTTATTTTTAGTTGCAGATACTTGTTATAGGCTGTGATTTTTTGGATTTGTTTGCAATAATCTCCATGTCTTTTCTCTATCTTTAGTCATTTTCCTAAGAGCTGGATTTGTCTAAGGGACTATTATAATTTCCTTATTGCAATCTGTTTTTGTGGGAATCATCTGCCTTAACTGTAGGCATAGAATGTTGTAGAATGCCAACAAAACAGAGGTGGGATAATTGTATAAATGGGGTGGGGTCTGGGGACCAATTTGATTTGCAGCTCTTGATTTATCATGCTACAGTAGAGTTCAGATGTATGCCTGTCATGGAATGTAATGGGTGGGAGTTTAGTAATTTTGGAAGCCTAGTTAAGTGACAAGTGAACAGTGATCGCTTAGTGAGGGCAGGGGTATGTAATGTTTTTATGTTTGTCATGGAGAATAGAGGACTTTGTCAGTGTTGTATTTAGTCATGTTTGTGAGGTAACCATTTTTTAAACAAACATTTTTAAGTTATTTATGACATAGGCAGTCATACATGTATATAAATAAAAATAAAACATGTTTTTTTTTACAGGAATATCATATGTGATGTAGACAGTCTTGCATTTATATAAATGAAAATAAGTCATAGCGGCACACTCTACATTGCAAACATTATACCTTACAAACTGTGCCAACACAACTGTAGCTGCAAACATTATACATCACTTTTAATATATCCAGTCATTGTAGTCAGCCATTACATAGCTCATTCAGATCCTGCCTTCTTTTAAACATCATTCCTCCTCTGCGTATAGTGGTCCCACGTTTCCATGAAAATAAACCATATTGGTATATTTTATTTATTTATTGGTGTTTGTTTACCGAGAAAGTGCACTGGGCCAAGCAGAGCCCAATTTCAAGTGGAGGCCCCGGGAGAAAAGCTCCACAAGAAACACAAAATAGAGTAAGTAGAATATCACAGGCACACATTTACAGTGTCTGCATAACCGAGGGAGGAAAAAAATTCTTAAACAGTAGTACAATTAGAATATCACAACACAATCGATACAGACTTAAACTGATTACAATGTAGTACAACTATAGTTGACATAGCAATATTGGAAAATATAAAATGCTGATATACATACACTTAAGACACTTTAAATTACAATCTAAGACAACTAATGTTGACATAGAAGTATGAGTGGATGTAAAATGCTAAGCACACAACGACTAAGAGAAGGAAATGCATTACGCTATTGCAGATGATATCATATAAAAGAGGAAATGAATAGAAGAATATGAAAAGGTACATTAGAAATTGGAAATGATTACAGACAGGATAGATGGGGTTCAAGAGATTAATATCAGGAGAAAAAGGCTGATAGTGGAAATGGGTAAGAGAGAGAGGGTGTGAAGAAATGTTAATGAATTTGAGAAATAGAGTACTGAGAGAGAGGAAAGAAAAATGTGAGTATAAGGGAGAAAAGTGGAAAGGTAGGATGGCATAGAGGAGGCTTAGTGCAGTTACAGACCCATTTGGAGTGAAGGTGTGTGCGCGAAGTGTGGTTTTGAAGGAAGCAGTGCATTAGATTGTGCGAATGGCAAGAGGAAGGCTGTTCCAGGTTTTAGCTATTACCCAGGAGTGTAGTAGTTGACTTGCGGGTAGTTTAGGTTTCTGAATTTGGGGGAGGTGTTGGTTTTCTGATCCTAGGAACCATTAGATTTATGGTGAGAGAATAAGGATTTTAGGGTAGGGCAGTCCAGTGGTTTAGAAAGTAATCTGCGTACGACTGTTAGTTGGAGGTATGATAGTGAGGAAATTCCAGCCAATTTAGTGTTTTTAAAGATACGCAGTGGTGGGTGGAGTGGTGGTGATTTGTTGCAAATTTGGCTATTTTATTGTAACATGTTTCAAGTTTGGTTATAAGGGAGGCTTGGAGGTTAGTTAGTAATGGAGCACCATAGACTAGAGAGGGAAGTAGATAAGTGAAAGCAAGTACTTGCCTTGTGTGGAGGGAAGGGAAATGTTTGTAGAGTACTTCCAGCTTTTTGAGAGTCTTACTGATGTTATATTGTAAGTGAAGATCAAATTTTAGGTTTTCATCAATTATGATACGCAAGTTTATTGCGGGTCACTAATTCTGATGTTCTTCATACCACATTGCTGCAGTCCTAACACTTACCAAAGTATATGGCTGACGCCGGTCATATGCGATAGTCTGGCCAGTCGGCAGTCAGGGTACATGCGCATGACCGACGCCCGTCATATCCTTTGCCGCAAGCATGGTCCCATGCAGAAGCAGTTTTTTGTGTAGCAGGTTGTTGCTCTGAGAGATTTTCGAAGTCGGAGTTTCAGACAAATCCAAGTTAGTTGGCACTTTACGCGGGATTTTTTTTTTTTTTTTTTACAAAAGTGAATAACTGTATTTCTTGTGAAACAGATACCTTGCTTAGGGCCTGAGCGACGTTGTTTGGCTGCGCTGTAGCTTCTTTGGCTACGGATTTTACACTATAAAGATTAGATTGTGCCAGGTTAGTTTTGGGAAGCGGTGTAATATAAAAAAAATGCCGGGATGCTCTCGCCTGCCCAAAAAAAAAAGCGCAAAGCAACAAAACAGCAAGAACCCCGTTAGTCCGTGCCCCGTAGACAGAGACCGGGTAGGAGGAAGACGCAGGAAACCAGGGTTCAGCCAGAAATTTCTTTGGAGAGGAGGACTTTATTACTGCAAGATGTGACCTCTCAGGAGGTAGGTTGTTTCAGGAGTTACCCTAGTTCTTCAGGGTCTGTACCTAAGAAGCATATGCTTAAGATGGCAGAAGATTTGATTACAATGATTAGAGGTTCTATCCTCCTGATAAGAGGCCTAGGATGGAACCTGAGTTTGAGTTTTGAGCAGTGTTCGGATGTACTCTGATTCTGATGTAGATGATTCTATTTTCATTTTCAGAGACTCTTCATTCCATGAGGGAGCATTTTAAATGGGAAGGTCAGGATTTCTCTGATTCCAGGAAAAGGCTTAGGGAATTTTGTTTCTACCCCAGCATAGGCCTTTAGCTATACCTCCTGTTCTAGATGTGGTAGAGGATGTTTTGCAGAGGCTTCTCTGAACCCTGACTCTTTGCCTCCTGCTCCAGTTATACCGGATAGATATTATAGGGTGCCTGAAGCTCATAAGTATCTTTTTAAGAGTCCTAGGGCAGACACAGAAACTGTTTCACAGGGGCCTAAAGGTGTTAAGGCTTCTGTTGTTAAAATCCTGTTCCTCCAGATAAAGAGGCTAGGGCTTTGGATAGATGGGGAAAGAAAGTGTATACTTCTTCCACTTTGGCCATGAGAGCTTTGAATTGCCAGTTTCACATGTTGAAATACCAAAATTATCTCCTTTCACAATTAAAGTCTAAGGTAGATGCTTTGGCGGAAGGTATTGAGTGTAAGAGTTGCAGGATTTAGTTCATGTTTCTGAACAGGTGGGTAAGCATTCTTTGCAATGTGGTTTTGATGGGTGGCTGCCACTGGTTCCTGGTTGAGGGATCAGAATTTAGCTGAGCATGTGAAAACAAGGATTTTAGATGTTACAATCTGATGTGTTGTTTGGTTAAATGGAAGACAAGGCTAAGTCTATGCAGACTGTTAAAGATTTTGCAGGTTCAGCCTGAGGCAGAGCTCAAGGTTCTTTTAGGCCTAGAACAGGAGTTCACCTGCTCTGTCTTCTGGTGAGGGCAGGGGCAGCAGAATCTTCTGCATCTGGCAGCACCTTTAAAACTGGAGTTTAATTACCCAAGACAGATGGGTATTGGATATCATTCACCACGAGGTATTGGACATATTCACCCACTAGTTAGCTTTATTTCCATACCTTGCCTCCTTTCAAAGGCATGCCAGACATTCCTCCTCAACAAAGGAAAGAGGTTCCTGTGCCAGAATTTGGATCTGTCTATCCTCAACACTTATCTGGACATTCCCAAGTTCAAAATGTTGACGTTACAACAGCTTTTACCTCTGCTGGGCAAAGATCACTGGATGGTAACTTTGGATCTCAAGGAAGCTTACCTTCATGTTCCTATCAGACTGATTTGCAGGAAGTATCTGAATTCTCATTATCAGTTCTCTGCAAGGTTCTGGCTCCAGTGATAGCTGATAGCTTCAGGCTAAAAGGAATACAAATCTATCCTTATTTTTGCCTGATTCTGGCTCAAGGAAGGGACGTGCTTCTTCAGCATTTGGAATATGTGATAGCAGTGCTAAGATGCCTAGGGTATTCTGTAATAAAGTCCAGTCTAGTACGCTCTCAAGACATGTGCTTTCTGGGTGTGAGACTGAATACAGCAACCCAGATGGCCTTTTAACCCCGGACAAACAAAAGAATCTTTCTTTACTTCCATCAACTATCTCATCAGTCCGGCTGACTGCAAGGACAGTCCTTCAAGCCTTAGGGTTCATGGCATCTTGTATTCTGGTACTTCCCAATGCCAAACTGCATATGAGGAAGCTACAATGGTATCTCAAAATGTATGGACACAGCACTGCCAGGATTTGGACACTGTCATTCAAATAATACCTTGCATTCAAAAGGAATTTTTGTGGTGGGCTCAGGAATGTCACCTAAACAAGTCAGATTCTAACGACAGATGCCTCAGACACAGCTTGGGAGCTCATCTGAATGGAAAGTGGATACAAGACAAGTGGCCTGCCAGACTGCAGCATCTACATATCAACATGAAGGAGATGTTAGCAGTGGTGTTGATTCTAACAGACAACACAACTGTCATGTGGTACATCAACAAACAAGGGGAACACATTCTTATCCTCTATGCAGGCAAGCAATGATTTTGTGGGAGACTGCGTTAAGCTTGCTTGATCTTCAAGCAAGGTTTCTGCCAGGAGCACAGAACTCCTTAGCAGATGGGTTAAGCAGGCAAATCATGGATCCCCAGAAACTGGATCTTCATGTATTTCAGACATTGACAGTGTCATGGGGAACTCCAGACATAGATCTGTTCGCTTCTCCACTAAACCACCAGCTGCCAAAGTTTTGCGGTTTCATCACACAGCCTGGAAAGTGGATGCTCTTTCTTTCAGTTGGAAAAATCTTCATGTGTATGCCTTTCCACCTCTGCCTCTCCTCCCAAAGGTACTTCTAAAGGTCAGACAAGACAAGCCAAGGATGATTTTAATAGCTCCAGATTGCACTGGTACCCATTGCTGAGGAGTCTTGATTCCACACCTATTGTCTCAGAAGGACGGGCATCTGCTCAATGTCAAGCTTCACTCTCTTCATCTAACAGCTTGGCATATTCTGTTTTGAACCATAGCAGGTCTCAGCTTCCTCAACAAGTTTTGAATGTGATTATGGAAGCCAGAAGACCTAGTACAAGGAAAGTGTCATATGAGAAAATGGAAGAGATTTTTATTTTGGTGTGCAGCAAAGGATTTGGATGTTTCTGAGCCAAATTTGAGTGTGGCTCTTCAATATCTTACTGAGTTATTGGACAAAGGTTTGTCTTTCTCTTCCATTAAGATTCATGCTGCAGCAATTTCAGCTCACTATGATTGTGACCCACCATTGTTTTCTCATCCTTTGTTCAAGCAATTTCTTAGAAGCTCCTACTCCTGCTTGGGACCTCAATTTTGTGTTGGAGAAACTCACTCTACAACCTTTTGAGCCTGCAGCTACGGCTGAATTGAAATATTTGTCATGGAAGACTGCGTTTCTGTTAGCCATTACATCTGCAAGAAGGGTATCTGAATTGCAGGCCCTTTTTTCATAAGGATAGGGTATCTTTAATCCTTCCTTTATGCCTAAAGTGGTTTCTGTGGCTTTAAACCAAACTATTCATTTGCCTACCTTTTATGCAGATCCCCAAAATAAGGGAAAAGATTTTGCACACTTTAGATGTACACAGGCAGTTCGTTATTATTTAAGCAGGACTAAGGATTTTAGGCAGTCTCAGCAGTTGTTTGTTTCTTTTGCTTTGAGTTCTCAGGGCAAGCCTGTGTCAAAACAAACTATTTCTAAGTGGATTGGGTTTTGCATTGCATTTTGTTATTCCCATCATGGCAAGGAGATTCCAGCTGGGATTAGGCCTCATTCCACTAGGGCTACTGCCACTTCAGCAGCATCTCTAAGGGGTGGCAACTAAGGATATTTTGGAGGCAGCTACTTGGAGTTCAGTGCATACTTTCTCTAAGCATTACCACCTTCCTCTCTACTCTAAATCTAGGGCTGGTTTTGCTATTTTGCAGGGCATGTTGTCAGCTCCTGCTTCCTTATGATTTGCCAGCCTCCCTTACCTCTGCTTTGGGATTCTACCCAAGTGTTGGGACTGCAGCAATGTGGTATGAAGAACATAGTACAGTTTTGTACCTACCATAAATGTAGATGTTCAAGATCCACATTGCTGCAGTCCAATTTACTCCCTCCTTCCCTCTGTGTTTAGGGGTGGTTGTGTGGGTGAGGTTATACTCTTGTCAATTTGTATATATTGTATATATATTTGGTGCAGTGTGTGGTGTTTTTGGTTTTAGCCTTATCTTTTAGGGTCTTCTGACATCTGGGGCAAGAAAAGACTGAGGATATGACGACTGGGACAGCGGACTACCCAAGTGTTAGGACTGCAGCAATGTGGATCTTCGAACATCTACATTTATGGTAGGTACAAAACTGTACTTTTTTGTGTTTAGAGAGAATATGTGGAATTAAGATTTGTTAATGCAAGTTTTTTTCTTTGGGGTAAATATAAGCTGGGTTTTATTTGGGTTTAAAGACTGGTGGTTATTGTGGAGTCGTGTCTGTATAGCGGTAAATGCAGATTGAGTAACTTGCTATATTAGAGTTGAGTTTTTGGCAGAGCAGGTTATAGTAGAGTCATCTGTGTACTGAATAAGTGCCCCTTTTTGAAATGATAGGTGGAGGTTGTTGATGAAAATATTAAACAGAAGCGATCTTAATATAGAACCCTGGGAGATACTGGTGGGGTTGTAAATATATTGGGATATAGAGTGCTGCCATTTTACTACATCTTCCCTACTGGACCACTGACAGAACCCACACTGTGAAAGTAGCAGACTCCAAATCCAACTTCAGACCAGTGACAAGTGGAGTACCACAGGGTTCAGTCCTGGGTCCTCTCCTGTTTGGTATCTACTTCTCTGAAGTACAGCCTAACACAGAAGGTCTTTGGCTAACGAAGTTCGCAGATGACTGCAAACTATGAGCCATAATCAAAACTCCTAATGATGTGGACATCCTACAAAAGCGCCTCACTTGAGACAGATGCCTGGTGTCAAAGCCATGTCCTCAAGCTCAATGCTAAAACGTGCATTGTCATCCCTTTTGGTAAAAACTCTGTACCCATGAACTACCACATAGGCGGAAGTCTCCTTTAACACTGAAAGTGTGATGAGACCTTGGGACACAGGTGGACAGTAGTCTCTCCTTTGATAATCACATTGCCACAGTATTCAGGAAATCCTTCTACGTGGCACACCTCATCACAAAAGGTTTTTCATCCAGGAAAAAAGAGGTCATTGTTCTCCTCTACTTGTCACTCAGACCCATTATAGAGTACAACGTCTCTTTTGGTATGTACCTCACAAGACATCTACAACAACTGGAAAGGCAACAGAAATACCTCACAAAGAGGATTACTGGCCTCAAACAGATGCCCTATGCAGACCAACTCAAAAAACGTCAGCTTTACTCCATCACATATTGCCTGCTCGGAGGCGATCTCTACCTAACATACAAAGCTATGTCAAACCCAGAGCTGTTGGACATGCTCCACTTAAAGAAATCCCAATCCCTCCGAGCTACACACTCTAGGAACCTAAACCTTGTCACCACAATAAACAGAACGTGCCAGAGGGATAGATTCCTGTCCCAGAGACTTCCCATACTCTGGAATAAGCTACCTGTCTATATCAAGCAAAGCTCCTCATTAGCACTCTTCAAGAAAAATCTTGATGATTGGATGGGACATAGGAAATTCACCCCGGGGATCGCTTCTGTGGGACTGCTTGACAGGGACACTGGAAAATAATTTTCTTAGGTGGCGAAAGCCAGGGTACCATTTGGCTAGGGTTATATAGGCCCTAGGGCCATTAGCCTAGTACCTACCTATGAACCTATGGACAAGTAGCTTTTGAATCAGTGGTGAGAGGGAGTAGAATGTCCAATGTTAGAAAGCTGGGAAAGGAGGAGTGTGTGAGAAACAGCATCAAAGACTTTAGATAAATCAAGGAATAAAGTGGGTGCAATATTCCCTGAGTTGTGGGCTTTAACTAGGCTCGTAAAGGATAGTAGTGCAGTTGAAGTACTGTGGCCAGGTCTGAAACCATGCTGAGTTTGAGAGAGGATTTGATTATTATGAAGGAATTGTAGAAGTTGGATGTGTACACATTTTTCTAGGAGTTTAGAGCTAGAGGATAGAATAGCTATTGCTCGAATGTTGGAAATATCTGTTGAGATTCCTCCTTTATGAAGTAGTAGTACGACTGCTTTTTCCAAAGGTTGGGAACATGGGTAGCATTTTCATTTGCAAACATTTTACGTTACTTATAATCTGTAGTCATTGTCAGTCAAGCATTGCATACTTCATTCTTCCAAAACATTATTCTGCATGTATTGTTCCCAAAAATCTTATTTTTCTATGTAATTTGCTTCTGCCTCTTTCTAAAGATCCATTTTTTTATCTCTGTTACTGTATTTTCAACTTCTAGTGCAGTTGGTTTAGACTCTGAGTTCCATTTTTTTGGCAGCCACCATAATTAGTCAGGAAGGCCTTACTATGACTAGACTATTCTGATTCTGTATCATAGCTAAAAAAATAATTTCCTTAGTTATACCAGTTTGCTCATCCAGTATCTCTGATAGAGTAGCCTGCAGGGAATTTCTAAAGTCTACCAACTCATTGTATTTCCAAAAATATGTTCCCAATTGCCTCTCTACCCCATCACACCTTCAACATTTGCAATTTACCTAAAGAAAAATTATTTTGGGGTCTGCTTGGGGTATAAATAATTCCAAGTAAAGATCCCAAATATTCTAGACTTTGTTGCATATTTTGGAGCCATACATATATCCTCTCATTGTTTCTGTGAATTGCTTATCCAATTTCTCTCTCTTTTCTGACCTCCTCTGATTGATTACTATAGTAGTCATGCAGTATTTTATATGCCCTACTAATTATCCATTTTTTAACAGCAGCTTCTGTTTTAGATTCTGTTAAAAGCTATACCAGTGCTGGTGTTTCATTTAGGAGCCTCGTATTTCTTTCTCTTTGTTTATACTCTGATATCAATCCTTGATAGGGAAGGGAATCTATAGCCTGCAGTCCAAACAAATTATTGGCCTCTTCCCATTCTATTACTTTCCTTCTCTAACTATTTGATCCCAGTGCCTTGGTTCATTTGCCAGTTTTCTCCAGTAAATTCTAGCTCCTTCTTGCCTATTCTCTGTACCCCTAATTGCAGTCATCTCTATAGGCAGAATCTCTTTTCTACATTCCCATGTTGACTTAGTTCTTGTAATACTTTCTGCCACTTTGAGTATAATAAGCTGTATGGTTATTGTTATTTTCCTTAAGGTTCTGCATCCAAAATTCCAGACTCTCTCTGTTTCTTGAGCGTTCCCCCTTGTTTTATCATCACCCCTTTCTGCTTTGAATTGTAGTTTTCTGCTTGTGCTACTTATGTAGGAGCCTTGACTGTGTAGCTGTGAAATACTCCTTCAAATCAGGTAATCCTAAACCACCTTGTTTTATTGGAAGAATCATCTTATCCCATTTGACTTGCCCTCTTCCCCTGCCATATAAAATCCTTCAACTCTTTATTCAAAAAAACAACTTTTCCTGTAGTTGATAAAATATGCCTGACCTTTGTATAGAACTAAAGGGTGTTAAAACATTTTCACTGCTTGCATCTTCTTATCCATAGAACACATCCTTAGATGCCGTAACAAAATTACTTTTAATCCATAATTCTAAGTACTTCATTTTAGCGTGTCCCCATAAATTATGGGTTCATAGTTTACAGCTGTTGTCTTTTTTTTGTCTTCATTAATTTTGTATCCTGAAATGATTTGAAACTGTCTCAGAATGTTCCATGACACTGAAATGTACTTTTCTGGTTTTATCTGGTATAAAGTAATGTAATGTGTAAATAAAGCCATCTTTTCTTGGATTACCATACCAATTATATCCTTGCATTTCTGATTCCTTTATTTTCTTTGCCAGTGGTTTTAACTCTAACACAAATAACAAGGGAGAGTGGGGACAGTCCTGCCTGGTTGCTCTAGAGAGCCCCCCACAAACACTTCAGTTTTTGCCTGTGACCTCTCTCGTATCCTCCTAATCAGCCTTATAATTTTATCAGGGAATGCAAATGCTTCCATTGCCCTACTGCTGAAATCCCACCTTACTCTGTTGAATACTTTCTGTGCATCAAGACCATCACCAGCTGTGGTATTTTCTTACATTCTTCTTCCCTCTGGATCATCATTGCTCTTTTAATGTCAGATGTTTGCATCCCCTTCACAAAAACCACACTGATCCATGTATATCAATTTTGGCATCACCTTTGCCATTCTTTTAGCCATTATAGATATATACACTTTATAATCCATAGTTTAGAATCAAAATGGGCCTACATGAAGCTGGATCTGATGGGTCCTTACCGTGTTTAGGTATTACAGCCACTGCCACTTTCTTCAAGGATGTTGGTGCTTCTCCTCCTTTTAAAATACTGTTAAACAAAACCTTCCGGATCATTATCACTTTCTTCCCTTCTAGCTTCCAAACTTCCACAGGAACACCATCTATTCCTGGAGACTTTTCTGTATGTTGGTTATACATCACCATTTTATTTCATTTCCTCCTGTCCTGTTAGTAATTGAGCCTCATCTACCGCTAACCATGGCGTATTTAATTCTTCCATGAACCTTTGTACTTTTTCTTGCTTTTCACATTTCTCTGCTTTGTACAGATTTTCATAAAATTTCCAAAATATTTCTAATACCCCTAAAGTGGTTATATTTCTTGCTATAGGTTCCCTAAGTTTAGCAACAACCCTTTCTACTTTTTGTTGCACAAGCTATTTTGCTAAAGCTTTTTGTGCTTTGGAGTTATCAAAAACAGTTTCTTAACAGTAGTCTTTCTAACCTTGTGCATATTATCGTGATAATCCTGTATTTTTCTCCTTAGCACTCTGCAAGTGCATCTCTTGTTCTGTGAGATACCCCTCATTCTGCAATACTTTAACCTTTGTCAGTCCCTCTAAATAATTCTTGTTACTTCTTAACCATATCCATTTTTCTTTCATTTCCAACCTGTTTTTAAACTACACTTTAATTTTATCCCTCTCTCTAGCTATATTTTCTGAATAAAGTTATATCTTCCCTAATGATTCCTGAATAATTTTTACTACATATTCCTCAAATTCCTCTCTGTTTAACAGATTGGAGATGCGCCATTGTCTCATTTTTATTTAATTACTCTGGATTTTATTTTAGTTGTTATTGGCTCATGATCGGACATAGTTATTTGATGCACATCAAAACTTTGTTACATGCACATCTTCCTGTGAAATAGTTCTGTGTAACTTAGCCCAGTTTTTGTACCTTAGAGAATATATAAATTCTGTCTGAACTCACTGCAGAATTCACATCTTCCATACCAAATATTTTCATAAATATCTTCAAAAATGTACCCTCTTTTATTGCATTTTCCCTTCTAGACAACACAGATACATCTTCACTGTTGCAAATCAAATTCCATTCCCTCTGCGGTGGTGGTGCTGCGGTAGCATTGTCGCCTCACAGTAAGACGTTGTCCTATTCGATTCTCAGCTAAAGCATCTTCTGTGTGAAGACGTGCGTGAATGGGCATACCTTCGTTGAAGGTTGTGCGTCAGGGCTGGCAACTCGGTACGTAAAAATCTACTGCCAATCATTAGCGGACTGGAGTTCCACTGTGGCGACCCCTAACCGGGAAAAGCCGAAAGATACAACAACAACCTGTAAGTAATACTCCAGAATGAATGCTGATTATTTCTCCCAGAATTTTCTTGTAGTTGTTTTAGGTGTAATATAAATACAAGCTGGCGTAATTCTTCTCCCTTGCCAGTAGTCCTTTGTACCACAAATCTCCCATTATTTTTTTTCTGTGTTCTGTCAGTATTGGAGCTCCTCTTGTAATTAATACAAGTACTCCCCTTTTCCTTTGTCCCAGATATTCTTGGGAATAACCATCCTGAAATCCTTTCTTTATCGAATTCACATGGCGAGTTCTTTCTAAATGTGTCCACTGTAGCATAGCTTTTTGCACACTGCATTTTTAATATAGTTCACTACTGTCTTTGTATGCATCTGTAAGACCATTCCCATTTAAAGGTAATATAGCAAGTGTTGGCATTATAACAGGTGGGAATAATAACTTATGTATAACATAACTGCTTTTTATGTCTAGTTTCAGCTTTTGTGTTGCATGCATACACTAATGTTTGGCAGTATGATGTTTTATACAGATTCTCTTATCCATTTGAAACTGCCACATTTTACAAGACTTTCTGTTTTAATGGCAGCCCTCAAAAATACACTCCCCAGAAACTATTAACTTAACGCAAATGCACTAAACAATGTATAACTTCAAATATTGAAGTTTAACCCTCCTAATAGGAGCAGTTGTCCCAGACTGACCACCACACTCACAGGCTTGAATTAACCTATAATGAAGATTATCCATGTTAAGATGCATGATACAACCTGTGCTTCTACAATACAGTATTGCCTGTTTTTGTATTCATGTTATTCCTCCCCCAGATGTTGAAAACAACTTGAATGCTTTCAGAAAACATTTCCTAGCCATTTTTAGAAAAAAGGTGTTTTTATTGCCCCTTATCAGCTTGTCTCCATGAGAACCAGATACACAGTTGCCTTCCACTACAAGCTTCTCACGTCGCACTGTGAGCATTTATTTGCTAAAAACAAAAAAAAATACTTTTCATTATATTCAGTGTTGTTTTGTTTACTTGCTTCCCATTAAAACTTATTAGAGCAAGCCAAGGGCTGTAATCCAGTCATCCCCCTATGCAAAAGTAAGAAAAAACATATCAGTTTTACACATGCTCTTTTATTTTAACCAGACTTTTGTTTCTATTTATGTTGCAGTGCCTACGTTTCTTAAGTCAGCAAAAGGGCAGAAAGAAGGTGGAAAAAACAGGAACTTTTAATTTTGTATCCATATTGCACACAAAGTAACAGAAAAAGCTTTACTTTATAGCATGCAGTATATGCCATGTTTTAGAAAAATACTGTTAACACAATCTGTTTTAGTTACCTCTTTCCTTCCTGTTCAGCTGTCCTTAATGTTCATCCAGACATTAATGGCCTGAAGTAGGTTATATGCTTTGGAAGTCCCCTGCAAGTTTAACAAAAAAAAAGACTAATATACCAATATATCCAGGTTTTCTTATTCCTTCATATTTCACAAATGTAGTGGATGTTTTGTAATCCCACATTTGCTCATTCATTTTTGAATTGCTGGTTTTCTTCCTGATGAACTTCATCTCCAAAATCAGGTCTCTGGTTCATTTCCAAAGTGCTTCTGGTTCTTCTAGTCAACTCCTTTGCTTTTGTCTGTCTCAAGTATTTTCCTTTGGAACATTGCAAAAGGTTTCATTGGCATAGTCTGTCTGTGAACTTTGTTAGAAAAAGCAGCAGAATCCCTTTCTCTTTAATAGCTCACTTTTTGTTGGACAAACATTTGCATTTCCTCCTTGGCATGTTCTGTCTCAAATTTGACCCTCCTGGAAAATGAATCTGAAGATAGCTGTATACAGCAACTTGACTCTCACAGCTGCTGCTGCTTGATGTTCCCTGATTGCTGAAATAAATTCACTCCTCTTCAGCCTGGTGTATATTTCTGCAAACACTCTACTGTCTCCAGCTTTTAGTTCTTTGTCCTTCTGCCACCGTTTTGTCAGAATCAGCTCCTTGTCTGGTAGGATTACATCTTTACTGTTAAAGGTCTTGGCTACTTTCTCATGGCCAGGTGTGGAGCATACACACAGTGTGCTTTTCAATTAACAAGTCCTGCTGTAGAATACCAACCCAGTTGCTTATATGCGCTTTCATAACATTAGTACAGTCTGCTACTTCCAGTTTCTCTGATGTAGCAGAAAATCTCAGGTTTTCTCTACATGCTCTGTCCTCTAATTCTACCGTTTTTTGAAACGTTTCTTCTTGAGCAGTCTCATAACTTGGCCAGCTTTTTCTTCATTTCTGCATCTGATTTTTGCAGTTTTATCACCTCATCTGAATATGTTTAACGTTTCTTTCATTTTTTTCAGCCTTTTGTTATTTGAGTTGATTTACTCCTTCAGTGTTTTCTTTATTTTAACCAGCTCTGAGCACATTTACTTATGTTTCCTCTAGATTACTGGAGGTTATGTCTTGCACCAAAGTTGGAACTTGAACTGCTTTTTGATGAACAGCTGTAGGATTCCTCCTAGTCTTTGTTTTTCCTCACCTTTGTGATTGTTTTTCTTTGAAGTTCTTTGAATTTCTGTCTTTGCTGGCATCCAGGCAGTGCAGTTTTTGGCTAGTAACTGAAATGTACCCAAAAAGACAAACTCACTGCTGCTTTTTTTCTGACTTTGTTTTCGCACTGGGAGAGCTGAAATTAATTAAGGTGTTACTCTGTGTGTGTAGTCTTCTTGGAAGTCCTGTTTTTGAGAACCATTTGAGTTCAACAAAATTATTCTTAAAACAAAGTTAAACATCGGTTAAAATAGATTTTAGTGTTTTTATTGCTTTTATAATGTCTAGTAAGATATTTTGAATAGTGGATAGAGTTTTGGGGGGAGGGATATAAACTGTAGCTAGTTAGTGCTATGATATTTGAGGGGTGATTTGAGTAATGTTCCAGTTGAGATTTTTTTCACATTTGACATACTGGTTGCAGTTATTGCTGGAGTAAGACAGCTGGATTTGCTTATTAAGGTAAGGATTCCATCACCTCTATGTTTTGCCTTTCGCATGTTTTAGATATTCCATGGGAGATCCAGGCATTATCTTTCAGCCATGATTCTGTGATAGCCGCTATCTTGGGGTTATGTTAGTTTAGTTAGAGGTCTAGGTTAGACCATTTATTGTTAATAGCAGTGTTATGTGTAACGGTGAGAATTTTAAGGATGATTAGATCAGAGGTATGTTGGTAGCCTGGGTTAGATTTTATTCAGAATAACATAAAATAAGCATGAGATAAGATTTCAGAGACGTTAAAATTATGTATATTAACTCAGAAGAGGGAGTTTTATATGGATATGGATACACTTATTGAATTATCGCTTGTGACGTAGGCAGACTCACATTTATATAAAAGTAATCAAACCATGTTAATAAGTTCACATTTATAAACATTATATATCACATATAATCTTCTATACAACATAATCAAGCCTACATTTATATAAATTGTTCAGTTCCTGCCTTCTTTTAACTTTCATTTCTCTTCCAAAACTTTTTCTGCATGTATTGTTCCCATAATTTCCATTTGTTTTCTATGTGATTTACTGCTAACCTTTTTCTAAAGATCCCACTTGCTGTTTTCTCTGTCTTACAATTTTCATTATTTCAAGTATGGTTAGTTTAGATTTTGATTTCCGTTTTCTAGTAGTTTCTTTTTTGGCAGCCACCAGATTTAAACATGAGGCTTTACTATGTCAGGGTAATTCAGATCCTGTATCCCAGCTCAAAAAAATTCTCTGTTAGCTGGCTCAGTTCTCCTGGGAAAGTACACTGTAGGGAATTTAAGGCTGTCATCTCAGTACACTGTGGGAACATATGCTCCCAGGGGACCTCTTTCTTCCCTGTTACACCTTCAACATTTGCCATCTCCATGAGGAAATATTCTTTGAAGTTTGCTTGGGGTATCAAAGTACCAATGGAAACACTTCCAGGCAAAAATCCTAAATCTTCTAGACTGTATTGCGTATTTTGGAGCCATACGTATGTCCTCCCATTGTTCTCTTCTAAATTGCCATTACCTCTCTTACCAATCTTTTCTGATGGGATTCCTAGAGTTGTTTTGCAATATTTTATATGCTCTACTAACTACCCCTTTTTAACAGCATATACACTTGGAAGTTTTGTTATGTAATTGTGGAAAATATTTTAGTTACAAATCCTTCATGCTGGAATTTTAACATTGTGATGCTGTAAATAGTATGTTGCAAAAATGAGAATTTATTTAGCTATGTGTTGTCAGAGGTGGAATTGTGGGTTGCAGGAACAATAGAAGATAACTGTATTGTAACTCCAGCAATTTCACTCCACTCAGGCTTTCATAGTCCTTTCAACAACCAGGATATATGTTTTGGTTTAGGTCTCGCCTGGGCCTTTGTTCCATTTTGACGTAAAGTCTTCAATTGAAATTACCTTCAGAACACATCCACAATAGGTGCTGAATAAACTGTCTGGTTCCAAGGATCACAAATCTGCAGACAGGACCACTGCTTTACCCGTTACTGGTCATTTCATTAGAAGAGCTAACTTGATAATTTCCTGTTTCAAGATACAGCCTTTTCTACCAAAGCAATGGGCACTTCATTTTTGTTAGGTTATATAATACACTTGTGAGAATTCCATAGAGAGAACTTGAGTTTTTACACATTTGAAAATGTGCTTCACATTTTCTACAGACAAAACAGCAAAGAAAAATGTTATGCATAAAAGCCACATAGGCAAAAACATAAAAGGACCTTGGCAAACCTATATCTTCACTATGTAATGCCTTACAACTCCTTTGAAGGAGGAAGACTATGGAAAATGTGCAGATAAGCCATTCAAGACATTTGTATGTTCCAGCTATGTGACTTCTGAACGTTTACTGACTTTTTATGTTTTTATACATCGTTGTTTGAAGCATTCAGGCCAATAAAGCCTAAACCCTCCTTGTTGTAGACATGACATGTTTCACCCTTATAGGCTCGTCACAGATCATGTGAATAGTTTGGCATTTTTCTGAAAATGCCTTACAGATAAGATGTCACTCTGATTACATCATATTTTGTGTAAGTAGGTTGATGACCTATGAGCAGGTATTTTTTCTGTTTTCATAGTTTGGCTCTCGTTTTGCAAGCATTGGTTACTTAAGTATTATGCCTTTTTATCTTCTGCAGGTTTCATTTTAACATTGATTTCATTTATTTTTGTGGTTTGTGATAATTGTCTTTTTGTATACGTTCTATGTTAGGTTATCATCTTGCTTCTTGCAATTATATTGTTTCCTATATTGGCAGATGGATACGTTCCTTTTTTGGAGGATTTGCTGCCATCCTTTCTGCGTCCTGTGGTTGTAGAGTTTTTTTCTCCAGGCTTCAGGTGTCTGCAGCATCTTTTACCTGTCTTCTTGTATGAAGATGTTGGTCATTTTCTTCTCCAGGCCAGTTCACAACAGCTGTTTTGGTCAGAGGTCTAGCTGAGTTGATCAGGTCCATTCTTCAGGGTCTAGTACAGATCGGTTGCTTTGACCCCCCCCCCCCCGACTCTTACAGCTTCAAGAGGTATAAAGGTGGACCTGACATGAGGTCTGGGGTTCTACTTGCAGGGGATGGACTGTCCTTTCTTGCACTTTTTTTTTTTCTCAAATTGAATAGGCCAAAACCAGTACCCCAGATATTTGGGCTTCCTCCTTTGGTTGGCATTATTCAGCCTCAGCATTGTCCCCCTGATTCTGGCTTGCCTGTGTGCACCAGAGTTTGACCCCGATGTCTGATCCTGCAATTCTTATGTTGATTTCACCTATCCTCAAGCATGCAGTTTTTCCTTGGCATAGGCCTATCTAGTTGTCTGGGTACTAACCAGACCAGTGCTGGTTACCAAACTTTCACTGGAGTCCAATGTACTGGTGCTGGGATCAGCTGCCCTGCCTTTGAGGGATCAGATTGCAGGTTTCACACCCAGCTCTGGTGACGAGAATTTAAAAAGATGTCTGCTTAACGCCCCCCAAATTTTTCTTGTCAAATCTTTTGGCTCCTTGTTGACCGTCTTTGGATGTGGAGGATTTCCCAGGAGGAGAGCCAGCAAAAGTTTTCATCTTCATAATGTTTTCACAGTGGTGGATTAGGGTGAAAAAGGGGATGTTATCCCCACTACCTTCTGGAGGACTGCAGTCTTGGTAAACTTTGCATGTGATAAGTAAAATGGGCTGCAGTTCCCCAGGTACCTTTCATCTCAATAGGTATGCTTTGAAAGTGTTGTGCAACTTCCTGTAGCTGTTCCCCTGGGTGGAATAACTAGTGTAGTTTGTCTGGATTTCTGCAGTGCCGTGGGGCCCCTGAAAGTAAGGTGTGGTACCCAGTTCATGCTGACACTGTCTCCTTAGCAGAATATTATGATGTACAGCCACCAGAACAAAGTTGAGTGGCTTTTTTCCCTTTTCATTCTCAGAGAAGCAGGTCAAACTATATTGTTTCATTTTCGTGTATCTATGTGGATATTCGCTTTTTGAGAGGAGGACTTCCTGAGGGCCAGGATGCCACTGTTCTGTTGTATAAATGGCTTAGCTTCTAGAATACCTCCTGGAGTGTGTGTGCATGTGCATTCGCGTGGGCAGTGGTCACTGTTGTTCAGTTGACTCATTTTATGAGGGCTGCTTTTTTCACTAACCTGATTCGCTTTCATTCTCCTGCCAGTAGACAAAGAGGAGTTGGTGGTAAATGCTTCAGTTTCATCTTGTGCTTACTTTGCAAGGTCTGACAGCTTTTTGTCCCAGGTCAGCAGTTGTTTTCGATCCAGACAGCTGGTCTTGTCATCAGTGCTATTCAACTGGATGGGACTCCTCTAATTTTGGCAATTTAGGAAGTTTCCCTGTGGCAGTAGTTTGTAGAAGTAGCCTTTGTTGTGGCTCTTCAGACGTCCTGCATCAGAGTACAAATGGCTTTAGTTAGCCTCCATGAAGCTAGAGTGAGCATGCTAGAACCCATTTAATTTCTGTAAAGAAGCAGGTAGACTTGGTGGACAAAGGTTCAGGACTAGGATTGGACTGCACACCTGCTCCCATTGCTCGCCTTTTCCCTTTTTAGGGGAGTTCTTGAGTGGCACAAAGACCTCATAGCTTGATACTGCCCTTGCTGTGTTACTCTTGGGGAAACTGGGCAAATATGCATGGTTTAGGGGTTGCATTGTGCCTTTCTGCTGTGGATGGCCAACTGCTGATATCTTCATTTTGTGGTCTGGGGTTGTATGAGTGGAACTGCTTAGGAGATCCTTGTTACTTCTGAGTTTGACTTCATCTTCAATGTCCTCCTGGGTTGACTTCTGTCCTATTAGACTAGGTAGGTGCTCTCTGCTATATTTTCTGGGCAGGTTGAGCTAGTGAGTTATTCCTTGGAAAGGAAAGGTATTTTGGCCTGTGTACTTAGAGTTTTTGTGTCTTGAGACCCTTGTACTGGGGATTAGTCCTCTGTTTTATTTCTCTTTCTCATGGGGTGACGCTTTGAATAGCCTTGGTGGTCTGCGAATGGAATAATCGAGGCCTCCTGCCATACATATGCAGGAGGCTATTCCTGTGGGTTACTTCTGCTGGACTGCCTCTCTCATCGTGGCCCCTCTTGTCTGCCTTCCACAACCATCATTTGCACGACCGATACAAGTGTCATATTCCTCTCGCTGAATGGGGGCTGTAGCATAATCTTTTTTTTTTTTTCCTTTTTACTTGGGCCTGTAACTTTGTTTCCTGAACATCTGGTATTATTGACGCTAGGAGAACAAGATTCATACACATATTTCCACACTTAAGATGTGTATTCTGATGTGAGTACAAGTTAGAATTTAACAGGTGATGTTCTTCGTGTTTCACTGTTGCAGTCATTACATTTGGTTTATCTGCCTGCAGGTAGCCCTCATCCGGCCTGAATATCAAAGTCTTGGATTCCTGCGTCAGATGCAGTCTCTTCTTCCATGACCGTCAGGTTGTTAGGGGTATAAAACATGCAGCCGACGCCATTACATCAGTCTTTCTTGCCGTGTGGTGCCCAAAACAGAAGCAGTTCGCAAGTGCCGGTTGGCCGACTCCTGAAATTTTCATTTTCGAGTTTCAGAACTGAAGTCTTCAAAAAAGCTAAGTACCCCATTGGGGATCCTTTTTCTTGCTCTTAACCGATGTCAGTAAAAGTTAACAATTGTCTTACCTGTGGAAAGCAAATACCTCATAAAGATTTTAATTTCTACTGCATTCCTTGCTTAGGCCCAGACCACGACATCCCTCGCTGTTGGTTTTGTGCCTTATTCAACACCCAAACTGTTCGTCGTCTGTCTGTTTTTGCAGCAAATTATTTTGGTACTCTCTATAGCTATCCAGAAATGGCTTCGGTAAGCCATCCGACTACCGATATTCCGAAAAAACGCAAGGATAAAGACAAAGACAGACCACATAGGTCCAAAACTGCCAACGATGCTTCCGTTAAGCTAGTCGCCAGTACTCGGGCGCTTTTGCAGCCCCTGATACCTACTACTTCAGATTCGCAGGCCTCTACTGAGACCCATTCTGAGTCTGGTATGCTGCGAGATGCTTGTTCAACTATGGAACCTGCGGATGTCTCTACCTTGGATGGTTCTGGAGCCACTGTGCAGGCACCAGCTTCTGGGGGTGTATTCAGGCCTACAGATTTGCATTTTAAACCAACGCCATCTTCTTCTTCAAGGCCTAAAACTCGACCCATGCCTAGAAAATGGACGTCCAAACTCCAAGATCAGGCCCATATGCCTAAAAACAAATGCTTAGAATGGCTGAAGACCTTATTACTTTAAGGGAAGCCAGCCTTCCTCCTCTGAGACCTAGAACTGATTTTCCTTCTGATTCTTCTGATCAGGATTCTGAAATTTCTGTTCCTTCTGATTACCACGATTTGCCCTTATGTACCTATGAGGATTCTGATGCAGAGGATTCCATCCCCCCTGCTTCCCCTCCAGAAGATTTTTCTTTTGGTGAAACCTTGCACACTCTCTTATGGAGCATTTCCGCTGGGAAAGGCAGGATTTTTCTGACTCCACAAAGAAACTTAGGGAATTCTTACTCCTTCCTCAACACAGGTCTTTAGCTATCCCTCCTGTTCTGGACATTGCAGATGATGCCTTCTTGGAATCTAGCCTGGCCCCAGACACTTTACCTCCAGCTCCCAGAAAACCTGACTGGTATTACAGAGTACCTGACTCTCACAAGTTCCTCTTCAAGAATCCTACTGCGGATCCAGAGATCATTTCCCATGGACCAAAGGGACATTAAGGCTACTGCTGCCAAAAATCTTACCGCTTCTGATAGAGATTATAGAGCCTTGGACAGATGGGGTAAGAAGGGTTACACTTCTGTCACTTTGGCCATTAGGGCTTTAAATTGCCAGTTTCATATGTTAAAGTACCAGCAGCATATTATGGGACTGCTTAAGCAGAAAATTATGTTGATTCCTGACTGTGCTGAACACAGATTTACAGGATATCCTTCAAGAATGCAACTGCAGTCCTGACATATGGGTTGTCCTGCCTCAGGCAGCCCTTCAGTCGGCCGGATTCCAAAGTCCGGGTCCGGCGTCGGCTGATGTCGCCCTTTCCCCGACGTCAGAGCGGCTGGGGTATAAAAGCATCAGCCGACGCCATCTTCTTCAGTCTTTCTTGCCGCGCGGTGCCCGAAGCAGAAGCAGTTCGCAAGTGCCGGTCGGCAAGCTCCTGTGTTTTCAGTTACCGAAGTCATCAAAAAGCTAAGTACCCCGTTGGGGAACCTTTTCTTGCCTCAGCCGATGTCAGATAAAACTGCAAAAGTTAATAACTGTTTGTCTTGTGGTAAACAAATACCTCATAAGGACTTCCACTCTTACTGTCTTCCCTGCCTTGGCCCAGACCACGACGTCTCAGCCTATGCTGCCTGTGCTTGCTTCAATAAGCGCACTCTCAGGCGCCGGGCAGAATTTGCTGAAGACTTTTTTGGGGAAAATTACTCCTATATCATGCCGTTGGAACTACCGACAGCACATATTTCCAAAAAACGGAAGGACCGGGACCGACATTCTTGGGCCGCGACTTCCACCGACACCACGCCTAAACCTACCGCGAGTTCATCGGTCTCTTCGGAGGCGGTAATTCCTTCAAATAATTGGTCTTTTCCAGCCTCCTCCAGGCCCTCTCAGTCCAAACCCAGGAACAGCAGACCACCTAGATTACAGTCTCAGGCTATGCAGCGGGGAGGCTCCCACTTCCAAAGCAGGGAGTAGTAAGACACCCCCCTATGGGAAAATGGCGCAATGACTTAACCTTAACCCTTCCAAGCCCTGCTCAGCTGCCTGCTCCCTTAGGAGGGAAGCTTGCCCTACATGCAAAAAAATTGGGAACTCATTACCCAGGACAAATGGGTTTTGAATATAGTTTCCCAAGGATAGAGATTCCACTATCACACCTTACCAACCTCAAATGGTTGGCCAGACCTACCCCCAATTCAGTTGGCAGAGGCTCAACAGCAGGTTTGTTCTCTTCGAAGTATCAGGGCTATTCAACCTGTCCCAGCAGAAGAAAAGGGACAAGATTTTTATTCAAGACTTTTCCTGGTACCCAGAAAGGACAGCTCCTGGCATCCTATCCTGGACCTCTCTATTCTAAACACTTTCTTGGTAATCTCAAAATTCAAGATGCTAACACTTCAACAGCTGCTTCCTCTGCTAGGCAAAGATGTCTGGTTGGCAACCTTAGACTTAAAGGAAGCTTACCTGCACATTCCAGTAAGGGAATCTTGCAAGAAATAGCTACGCTTCAGGGCAGGCTCCATGCACTATCAGTTCTCTGCACTTCCCTTTGGCTTATCTACTGCACCCAGGGTATTCACAAAGTGTCTAGCTCCAGCCATTGCATTTTGCAGGCAAAGAAATATTTAGATATACCCATACTTGGACGATTGTCTGATTCAGGCAGAATGCCAGGAATTGCTATTAAAACATCTGGCATTCATAAAGAAACTTCTAAACTCACTGGGGTACACCATAAACAAAATTAAATCTTACCTAGTACCCCGCCAACAAATTGTATTCCTGGGAGCAAGCTTGAATACAACTTCCCAGATTGCTTTCCTCACTCCAGAGAAACAAGTTTGACAACATCCTTCAAACTACTGGCCAGAAAGACCCAGCTATCCGCAAGGAAAATCCTGCAAGCCCTGGGCTTCATGGCCTCTTGCATTCTACTAATTCCATATGCAAGACTGCATATGAGGAAACTACAGTAGTATCTAAAACACCTATGGTGTCAACACTGTCAGGACCTGGAATCAATGATTCCTATCATTCCTTGTATAAAGACAGAGTTCCTTTGGTGGGCAGAGGCCTGCTACCACAGCAAGGGGCTCCCATTCACTCTACCCCCTGCCGCCCAAAACCCTAACAGATGCATTAAACTATGCATGGGGGGCTCACTTGGCAGGGCAGTGCATTCAGGGCAAATGGAACCAGAGACAGATGCACCTGCATATCAACCAAAAAGAAATGTTAGCTGTACAGAATTCCCTAACAGCCTTCAAGGACCACATTCTTCCAGGACAATTCTTGGTAAAGACAGACAACACCACAGTTATGTGGTACATAAACAAGCAAGGGGGGAACCCACTCGTACCCTCTCTGCAGACTAGCTATGGCTCTGTGGAACACAGCCTTGAGCTACCAAGTGCACGTAGAAGCTCAATTCCTGCCAGGCAAGCTAAATTCACCGGCAGACGACCTAAGCAGAAATCTCATGGACCCACACAAGTGGAAGCTGGAACCAAAAATATTCAACCTCTTGAGAAACAAATGGGGGAATCCAGAGATGGACCTGTTTACCTCCCCTCAGAACTACCAATTGGACAAATTCTGCACAAGGGCTTCCCACAGTCAAGCTTGGAAAGTGGATGCTCTGTCCTTTACCTGGGGAATCCTCTCAGTTTATGCCTTTCCCTCCTCTTGAAGGTTCTGCTAAAGATCAAATAGGACAAACCAAGGACAGTACTGATTGCACCAGACTGGCCACTCCAGCACTGGTACCCCTGCTTGCGCAGTATGACACTGCTGGAACCATGGCACCTGCCTCAGACCCCTTCCCTGCTGTCCCAGCAGGAGGGCCAGATTCTGCACCCTCGGCTTCAAACCTTGAACCTTGCAGCCTGGCTAATTCCTTGAGCTCTCCAATAGCATCCCTCATTAAGCAGGTGCTAGATGCCATTCTGGAGGCAAGGAGGCCTAGTACTAGAAAATCCTGTGCTGAAAAGTGGAAAAGATACTGTTCCTGGAGCCTGATGCGGGGGATGGGCACAACGGTGCCCAGCTTACCGCATATTCTTCAGTACTTAACAGAAATGCTCCACAAGGGCCTTTCCTTCTCGTCAATTAAAATTCAGGCCTCTGCCATTTCAACACATTATAATACTGAACCACCCCTCTTCTCTCACCCCCTGCTAAAGCAATTCCTCAGAGGGTCCAGAAATGTAAGATCCCCCCCCCCCCAGGAGAGCCCCTAATCCAGCCTGGGACCTTAACTTTGTATTGGAAAAGCTCACTCTCCCTCCTTTTGAACCAGCTGCAACTGCAGAGTTGAAATTCCTTTCTTGGAAAACGGGCTTCCTTCTAGCCATCACTTCAGCAAGAAGAGTGTCTGAATTTCAGGCCCTCATGGCAGTGGAGCCCTTCATCATCTTCCATGCAGACAGGGTGTCCCTCAGGACCAACCCTTCCTTTATGCCCAAGGTGATGTCTAGTGAGGCCCCTAATCAGTCCATTTATTTGCATACTTTTTTCCTGAATCCACAAAACAAAGGGAACGAATACTGCACTCTTTGGACGTGCACAGACAACTTAGATTTTATTTGGACAGGGCAATTTAGATTTTATTTGGACAGGGCTAAGCCTCTCAGAAAATCTGAACTGCTAGTTGGCTTTGCTGCAGGGGCAGAGGGGAAGGCCATTTCAAAGCAAAGCATTTCTAAGTGGATAGGCCATTGCATTAATTTCTGCAGTAAGCACCATGGAAAACCTACCCCACGGGGGATAAGATCACATTCTACCAGGGCTGCATCTACCTCCTACAGCCCTTCTCAGAGGTGTCCCTACCAGGGCCATCCTAGAAGCTGCTACCTGGAGCTCTATACATACCTTCACCAAGCATTACCACATGCCTATTTTCTCTAAATCCAGAGCTGGTTTTGCCACTGCAGTCTTGCAGGGCTTAATAGCTGGTCCTAATGCTCTCTAACTTCCTCCTCCCTTCCTTAGCTTTGGGAATCAACCCAAATGTAATGACTGCAACAGTGAAACAGTAAGAACATAGTACAGTTGTGTACACTTAACATAAATGTAGATGAGTGTATTCACTGTTGCAGTCCTGGTTACCCTCCCTCCATCCCCCTGACTTATCTTGGCTCTGCCTTCCTTCTTGTTTGATGTATTTAAGCTTTCTGGTTTATTTGCTTTTTGTTGGAGGTGTAACCTAACATATAATTGCTTCCCATTATGGGGGCACCTGGCATCTGGGGCAAGAGAAACTGATGTAATGGCGTCTGCTGCATGTTTTATACCCCTGACGACCTGACGTCATGGAAGAAGAGAGAGCATCCGAGACAGAAATCCGAAGACTCTGGTATTCAGGCCGGCTGAGGGCTACCTGCAGGCAGATAACCCAAATGTAATGACTGCAACAGTGAATACACTCTAACATCTACATTTATGGTAAGTGTATACAACTGTACTTTTTGGTGACATTGAGGGGGTAACACCTTTCCTGTCATATTTTTGTGTTATGATCACTTATCTCCTCACAGCAAGAGGTTTCTGGGTCCGATTCTTGGCCTGGGGTGCCTTCTGTGCAGAGTCATGTCCTTCCTCCATTTGCATGGGTTTCCTCCTGGTGCTCACGTTTCCTCCCACATTCCAAAGTTATGCATCTGGAGCATTTTTCCCTGGGCCTCCAGTGAAAATGGGCTCTATCCTAGTCGGACTTTCACAGTAAATGAATGTTAAAATAAAAAAGTTAAAAAAAAATAAATAAATAAAAAATTGTAAAGGTGCTTGCAGGGAGGGGCTGCTGTGGCAACAGCCTGTCCATGTTAAATTTCCTTTCCTTTCTGTGTTTTTACAGGTTGTATGTATCTTACCTGGTGAAGCATCCTGCACTGCAGGCAGTGCATCGTGTTCATGTTCAAGCTGCAGGAGTGTGTTTCACTGGTGTTTACTGTGCCTAAGGCACCCCTCCAACCCCACCCTTGGGAGATGCAGCCATGCAGCCTTTGTGTGTAGTATACAGGGATATGAGGTCAATCTTCTGGGAAGACTCACTTTAGGATAGTCATTAGTTCCTCATGAGTAGTGGGCAGTTCAACTTCCATATGATTGCTCATCCAGTTTTTGGATTCCAGTGGCAGATTCCTGCTGCGTTCTCCCATTTTTTTACAGTGGACAATAGACCTTGCTTGTACTAGTTTACTTGCATGGGTGGCTGGGGCCCTCCTCCACTGCTGTTGATTTCAGAGTGTTGTGATCCTTGTGTTGAAGCCTTTCTTGAATGATTTTTTAGGTGTCATCTTTTGTAAGATCCTTAGTGTGATCATTGCTTTCTGTATCCGTCTCTCTGGATGCTCTCAGGGTGCATCACAGGGTCATGCTTATCGCAGCTAAAATGGACCACAGGTATTTATTATTCATTCCTTTGCTCTAGCTGCTGATGAAGCCTTATTTGTCACCTTTCCTGGCAGGGTAGCAGTTTTTCTCCTTGTTTGTTTTCTAATGAGTACAGAAGTCACTGTTGGATGATTTCTTTCAGGCATAATTTGAGGTTATTAGAATTTCTGGTTTGTCATTTATGTTGAGAACAGGTAGTTGATGTTGCCCTGGTTGTGTAACCGGCTGAGGGTGGCAGTTATCTAGTCCTTGGAGGGACTGATCCCCTCCCACCAGGCTTTGTGAGTGCTCTATTGGGGTACTTCGACTGAGAGAGGTTGCATGTTTAACATTTAACCTGCTGATGGTCTTTACAACTTTGCTAGTAGAGTTTTCAGGTTACTCATATCCTTGCAGTGTGTTGGTTTTCAGCTGTTTAGTAGTGGTCTTTTGCAAACATTGTGAGGACCTCTAAAGAGAGCTACTTCTTGGCTGGTAGGTCTTGTTTGCAAGATACAGTTTTTGATGTACTTTTATGTTTTCAAATTGCAGCAGTGATTGGATCTTTACTGGTTGGTCTTTCTCGACATGACTTGTCCTTAGGGAAGGCTCATCCTTGAACAAAAGGATAATAAAAGAAAGTCATATGCATTAAAGGATCATCTGTTGCTAAATAGTCATAATGGTGAACTGTAAAAAGGGGAAGAATCGAGGTATGGCATGGGTTGATTACAAAAAAAGCATTTGGTGGTATGCCACATTTATAGGTAAAACCGTGCTTAAAATGTATAAGATACACCCTACACTGATCGGCTAAATTACAGTGACTAAGAAACAGTGGCAGACCAGTTTGCAATTAAGCCTTGATAAAGGATAAATGATTATTCCAGGGATAAAAATTCAAAGGGGAATATTCCAGGGGTGACTCTGTCACCGTTGCTATTCTGTCTTGCCCTTAACCTTTTAAGCTGTCTACTTAAAAGATTAGGCCATGGCTGTAATTTGGCTCCTAGAAAACAACAGTGTAAAGATGTCACATCTTCTTTGTCAATGATTTAAAATTGAATAGCTCATCAGACGAGGAACTGAACGCACAACTGCAAGCAGTCAAAACTTTTACAGATGATATAAGAATGTCATCTGGTCTTGCTTAATGTGTAAAAGCAACCTTTAAAGTAGGAAAACTGCAGCACCAAGAAAAATCAGTTTGGAACAAGAATGTGATATTAAAAAACTTGAGAAAGAGGGATTGTATAAATATTTGGGAATTGATGAAGGCTCAGCAATAAAACATGAACAAATGTGAATAACATTTAGGAATATTTTAGAAGACTTAAAGTAATCCTGAAAACACCATTGACATCTAGGAACAAAATTCAAGCTATAAACCAATTTGCTCTTCCTGTCTTAACTTGCAGTTTTGGAGTGATTGACTGGCTCCAAAATGTGTTTGATAGATTAGACAGGAAAATAAGAAGGATGGTTCATGCTCACCAAATGATTTATAAAAATCAGTGTATACCAAGATTATATATTCCCCATTCTGAAGGTGATATGGGTCTCTTTTTGAAATTGATTGCGTGTGTAAATCTGCAGTCGTGGGACTGCACACATATTTGCTGACCTCACAAGACCCAAGCATAGTGAAAGTTTTAAAATGTGAGGAGAATAAATCTAAGATGACTTCCCTGGTTAGTCTAGCAGAAGCATATCAGTGTCAAGCAAGAATGGAAATTAAACCAGTAGATAAAAATCAGGCAGCAACTGAGTCTGCCAAAAAACAAAAGAAAGAATATAAGGTGAAGGATCAGCTGAGAAGGCAAGAAATTTGGAAAATGCATAAATATAGTTGCAAGTATAGAAAACGTCTGTAAGAACCTCATGTTGATTAGGATCAAACACAGGAATGGTTAAGGAGAGGCGAATTCAAAACAAAAGATGAATGGTTAATATTGGTGGCCCAAGATAGTGGACTTGCATACATGTTGGTTTATGAAGTATTGAACATGTGGGAGAAACAGACAAATGTAGGTCTTGTAAAACAGAATTGGAAACAAGTCGCACACCTCATTGCTGGCTGTGACATATTAATGGCAGAAGGATTGTATACTGAAAAGCGTAATAATATGGCAAGACTGTTGCACTGGGGCTTGTGCAGCCATGGTTATTGAAGTGTCTGAAAAACGCTGGAAACATGAGCTACAAAGCATCATAGAAAATAAAGTCTACATCACATGGGATCACCCATTACCAACAGTTCAAAAGATAGATGCAAGAAAAGTAGATAATAGTGGTCCATGAAAAGAAGACTGAAGTAACATTGATCATTGAAATCGCTATACCCAAAAACTACGGATCTATAAACGCCTAAAATGTCGAGTATAACATGCTCAAACACTTTTAAGCGAATGTTTATTTAATCGACAGCTGGAAATGTCGCAATCCAGAAAGTAGAAAACTTTTGTTTGGTCACCTCCCCTTCCCAAGTGCTGTTGGACACTACACTGAAAGCAATAGGAACGTGAATATGTACACGATGCACTTAACATATGCGGGCACTGTCCTTCAGTTTATTTATTTTATTGACATTTGTTAACCGGGTTTGTCCATCTGGGCTTGTGGCCCATTTTCAGTGGAGACCCGAGGAGAAAAGCTCCAGTAGTACATTTTAAACAAGTACAATTTTAAACAATATTGATATAATAGCAGTTGTAGCAAAAAGATTCGCATATTTTGGGTTACATGCATAAAGTTAAAGTTGCATTAAAAAGAAGCCAAGTAACAATTTTACATTGATATAGTTCAGTAGGTCAACAATAAAAATGTTTTGTTTGTATAAAATTATGCATAGTAGACACATTGGAGAGAGAGGTGTAATGAGGTACTAAGTATGGTCCTTTTGAGGGTACATAAAGGGAAGGAAGACTAGGTAGGGTCATGGAAAGGGCAGGTTCTTGAATTGAGAAAATAAGCTTTTAGTTCATTTTTAAAGTGTGAGGTGTGGGAGATTGAACGTAAGTCAAGGGGAAGTTTGTTCCAAGCATGGGCAAGGGAGTGTTTGTAGAGTAGTTTGCCTATTGACCTTTTTGGGTGGTAGATATCAAGTAATTGTTGGTTAGAAGTACGGAGGGTCCAGGATGGGATGTAGATTGAGACTAAGGAAGATAGAGATGGACAGAAGGAGGGTTTATAAAGAATAGAGTGTAGCATATGAAATTGATAAGATAACAGAAATTGGGGAAGTTCAAGCCACTGAAGAGAGTGTAAAGAAATGCAGTGGTGTGAGTTGTATGGGGAGTTAGTAATGAATCTGGCTATTTTATGGCAAGTCTGTTGGTAAGTCTTTACAACAAGCAATGTACTTTTGTACCCCTTTTGAACCATGGTAATGCCCTGTACAGTTAAGACGTAGTTCACTATTTATATCGTTTTGTGTTACTGCACGTCCTTTACAAGCAGCGATGTTAGTAATGCGTATCTGCATTTTAATATCGTTGTCTTATATTTAGTTGTGTTTGTCTTGCAGTTCGTATATAATTTAGTGTAGTGCGATAGTTTAATGATTAGACTGATGTTTAGTTCTGTTCACGTTATACTTGGCTGGGAATAGCTTATATGACGTGATACGTCACATACTTCAGTGCTGGCCAACAAAATATTTCAGAACTCCTATTTCCGATATTTAGGGCTGTCGAGTAAATAAACGTTCGCTTAGTAGTGTATGTTGTACTCAACACTTTTAAGTGTTCATTTATTTAATATAGACCCGTAACTACAGTGTTTTGCATACAGAGAGACACAAAAAGTCATAAAATATCAAGATTTGCAGACAGAAATGAGAACAATATGGAAGAAAGATACCCAGACAGTTCCAATAGTAGGAGCAATGGGTCTTATAAAAAAAGAATCTGCAATCATATTTAGATATGTTATCAATGCATGTAACTCCGTACGAATTGTAGGAGTCATCATTACTGGGCATATTGCGGGTACTGCGAAGAGCACTTTTGGCTGACATCAAAGACTGAAACCATACTAATTTCATGAACTTTAGTCATACTTTGACTTGGGGTCCATTCCTGTCATGGTATTACAAACCAAAAAGATTTGGAAAAATTAAAAAAAAGGCCCATCCTTGATCTGCCGTTGAGCTGAGGGGTGATATCCAATGCAGGGACTAAGGATAGCCATCTGCTGGGCATTGGAACTTGGATTTGTTCTTTCTCTATTATCTTGATATAAGTCCTACTTGCTGGTCATTGAGTAGAATGCACAGTTTCTCCCACCGCACTTCTCATCTCTTGGTCATTTGAGAGTGATGCAGCTACCAGTCTGACTGCTTAGTAGGGAGCAATATGATGCCCCTTAGGAGTAGTTTGAGAGATTGTCTTGGGGCTCTGTCTGGGCTATTAAAATCTAGACATTATTTTGAGTCTGGCTTTGGCTTTTCTTTAGGCCACATTGTTTGTGTGTGGATTCCCCATTCCAGTCATTCAGGAGGGCTGGGGACTTTCTTCTTAGCTAACAAAGCCTGGATCTCTTTAGCAGGTACAAAAGTTTTATGTAGTAGCTGTAATGATAGATGTGCTTGATGAATTCAGTCTTTTTTAACCTCTCCAGCTATGTGTCTGAGGAGTGAAAGGTTTATTGAGTTTCTTTTCTTTGGCTTGGTCAGAAACGGGGAAGTGTGGGGAAGAGACGTTTTGTATCGTGGGAATGAGGGTGCTTATGTAGCCTGAGAAAGTTAATGTCAGCTGAGCTGGGCATGTGCAGAAGCATGTCAGTCCTGCCATTTAATGAAGATTGAATTCTCCAGGCATATTTCTCAAATAGCAAATTGTTCATCTCCAGCTTTTTCTTATTTGTTTGCCTTTATACTGGATTTTGTCCTTGATACAGAGGCATAGTCCCATCCAAGTGATGCTTGATTTCGGCTGTGAGGTATTTGCAGAGTCCTCCTTTTCAGGCTTAACGGACATTTTTGGTACCTCTTTCCCCCAGTAGTCTCATTAGGGGACTGAGAAGAGACCACCATCTGTACTAACCGTGGACAGAGCTGTATGTGCTGGTTCTCATGTTTCCGTTGCTGTCGAAGGAGTGGTGTGGCATTAATGTTGACGCTTTAGCTGTATCGGTTGCTGAGATAGCAACATGAATTTCATTGTCTTACCTCTATTTCAACGTTGTCATATTAACATCACAGTTTGTGTTACCAGTAGCTGTGTTCATGACCTTGATTATGACTTGAGGGCTTGATGATACAGCTTTCTGTATTTTGGTAATGCCTGCAGGGCCTTCTCTTTCTTTTGTCTGAGAATCATGAATGGGACTCTTCAAGGCTGACCCTTTACCAGTCTCGATTCTGTGCCAGCACCCATTATTATGACTTCCCTCCATTTTGTATTCTGTGGCAAAGCCACTGTTTTACATTGCTCCAGGTACATTTGTTTGTGAGTTACAGACCTTGCAGTCTGTTTCAGGTCTGACAATCCAAAATACTTCTGTTTCTCTCTGACTGTAAACGGAGACCTTGGTGGTGCACAGGAACATTTCATGGAGGAACAAGAAGCACATTAATTCTCCCACAGAATCCCCTACAGCTGATTTAGATGAAGAGGACTCTGATTCCCTTGCATCCCTGCCGGATGCGCTCAAATTTGGGAAGATCCCGGAGATGATGTGCCTATGTGACTGTCCAAATTGATCCTCTGTCCTTCTCTTAGCAGATGCTTCAAAAGGCTTTCATGTCTGCCCAGCAGTCTTTCTGAGTGGAACTACAACTAGCGAGCATATTAAAGGTTGCCACCAAAGTTACCTAGGAGAATACAGATATGATATCCTTGGTACCTGAAAAAATTGACCTTGTTGTGTGCCCTTCCACAGAGTGGAGTTTCTGATTTTAAACTTCGTCTGAGTACTTCAGTAGCAGCTGCTCTAGAAGGCTCCCCACACCCACCAGATAAGGAGTCCAGCATGTATTCTTTCCAGACCATTCCACCAATAGTAGTTAAACTTGGTGAATCTTAACTATGTGGACAGAATCAAGTCCATCCATCAAGGTACGTAGCTGTTTGTTTTGTTCTCCAAGACTCTGGGACATAGTACTATGTGGACAGAATCAATACTTCAAGGTACCTAGCTGTTTGTTTTGTTCTCCACCAAGACTCTGGGGCATAGTTTCTGAAACCCAGATGGATGTCTGACTCTGTAAAATGTTACTATATTATGCATGATAAGCTTTACAAGAAATTAAGGCTCATTCTGCTACAGCGTTGGCTATCTCCGTAGCCTTTTTTTGGAACCACATTCCTTGATGAAGGTTGTTGCATTAGCTGTATGGTGTTCCTAGGTATGTTTTCCAGATACATATCTGCTTTGGGGGGCTTCTATTATCAGGAGCATGTTCTCTTAATCCATATAGTAGGAAGGGCTTGGAACCGCGGTGTATGAGCGTGAGAGGATGAAACCATTCTTTGGAGTTATGTACTTACCATAAAGGTAGCTCTGTAAGAGTGGGTCCATCATCAGAAATGCTGACTCCATCTTTCCCCTTCTTGGTGAGGAATGTTTTTTTCGTTAGTGCAGTTAACCTTAGATCTGATGAGGGAGGGGAGCACAGTGCATTATGTGATGGGGATACTTAGCATCCTTCAAAAGTTAGGATTACTGAGCAGTCCTAATGCACATTGACATTAGTCCTGTAGTTTTTACTGAGGATGAACCCAGTCATTTAGATCTTGTATTATAACTTTTTTTTTTTCATTCTCTGCTGCTAATTTTTTTTTAATCCGTCTGGTATCACCCAGTGGCTTACCTTCCTTCTCCCAGCTCGCCCATTCATTCCTTTATCAGCATTGAAAGCCAGGCATACTCCAGCGTGATCAGATAGTACACCCCCCAAGAGAAATGAGAGTCACGCAATAGTAAATGAGCCAAACTAGCTAACCCGATGGATTCCCCTCCTCTTGGGGCTCCTAATTCGTGCACTAGTGCATTAGAGCTGAACTTGTGCAGATGACCCATGGGGAGCATGTGTACCTCTGTACTTGAGCTGTAACCCCCAGCCCCTAGACGAAGAATGCTCTGCAGATTTGAGCTCCACTGGTGCAACACATAGTACTTTATGTAGGTGTCATCCAGGTGGCGAGCAATTACCCGGTCCATCACAGCGGATGGGTGAGCTGGCAGAGGCTGAATTCTCCAAGGTTTTCTGCCCCACTGTGTGTGCATAGATGCAAAGCTGCCCCACTCTAGGATGTTCAGTGCCAATGAAGTCTTCATTAGTTTGGTTTCAAACATTAGCTCAGATGTCAGGCCGTCATTGGGGTATCCTCTGGTGCATTGTAATTTCAAATGCTATCATTGATATGTGGGCCTTTGCCTTATCCCCCCAACAGGATACGGTAACTGCAAGGTTGATCATACAAATCCTTCTTGTACTATAGTCCAAACCCCCCTCCCGAAGAGGGCTTCTTTAGTTCTTTGAAGAAAGCACGGACCTCAGAGTCATCTGTGGAGGAACGTGGACAATGAATGTGGAGATACCCCAGATTCCCTCTAAAGACCCCAGATCCAGAGAATACCTTAAATTAGTAATGCCAGTTGTCAGGTGCCCCATTGATTTTATACCTACCACAGACATGAGGTTGTGATTTTTATACATATCACAGATGAGGAGGTTCCAGAATGCCAGCAGTTTGCCCATCAGTTCTCCTGGGCAGTTCCGTCTGTTGTGGGTGTCTTGAAAGACTGGTCATATAGGAATCTGAAAAGGAAGTTGCCAGAGTTGCTGTGTTGCTGGCTCTGGCATAACCATTTGCTGATGTGTGGCTCAGGCTGATGGACTTCACAGGCATTATTTGCGCAATCTTTTTAGATGCTTGTTTTTCTGGTCTTGCATATCTTTTTGGAAAGAGGTATATGAGCACCTAGAAAATGTCGAAACGTTTGTTGGAACAGTGGTTGTAAAATTCCAGCATCCGCAGCATGCTTTACCAGGATGCAGAGGAGCCAGAAATGCATGTTGTTTTGGTACAGCACACAAGCCAAGTCTTTGCAGGGAAGAAGCCCAGCAACTAAGGCAACTTACATTATTGCCATGGGCTAAATGCAAAAATCTTTGTTTCTTGGGAGACCACAGTCTATTTGTGGGGAGACAGCAACAGTATAATAAGCATATGCCTGGAGAGCCATCATGAAGCTTGACCACAGGCTGAGACTTGCATGGCTCAAGAAAGGTGGAGAGGCGATATCAAAGGCACATGCCATTGTATTTTTTTTTTTTTTTGGTTCCCCAGGAAGTAGCTGCTAAGAAACAAACAGCTGCTTAAAACATTTGATACAGTTTGCAGTGTTGACACTGTGGTAAACATGTCCTATTAAAGACTGCAATTAACTGCAGCCAGAGTTGCAAATTATTATTTCTGCAGGTATAAATGTGAGTTGTAGAGGTGTGCTACCAAGGTACTGTGTTCTGGAATATCTTGCTGTAGTTTTTTTCTGCTGGGCAAAAGTAAGATCCTCCTGCCCTATCTTAAAAAGAAAGACATTCAAGAGAGACAAAATAATGAGGAAAGAAAATGCAAAATCTTAATAAAATAGCAAGCAATGTGTTCAGATGAGCAAAATAGGAGAGGAACAGTAGCAAGGTTGTGTTCTCAAACATTATCTTCTGTGCAGTCTCTACTTGCATGGAGCTAGTCTAGAGACGACAGTAAGTACTGCAGGTGTGTAAAATTATGAGAGCCATGTGGCCAAAGACATAGAAAAAAATAGCATTGATGGGGCGCTAGATAGAGGAAATATGCTGGCTAGCAAATGGGTATGAAGACCGCTGAAAAGGTGTAGAAAATATGTTCTTTGCCAAGAAAGAAAAAAATTCCCAAGCTGCCAAATCCCTTTCCCCCATGGTGCTGTGCAAACTAGGACCCTCTTTCATATCTTGTTTGCCAGCCATAAAAGCTGGTTACATTCTTAAATGGTCTCCGGCTACTGTTTAGCCTTTTAGTGTGTTTTCTACTTTTTCAGTAATTTTTTTACCAAGTGTAGCTTCTTTCGATTTTTTTTGCCTACCCTGATGTTCTTCGTGTTTCACTGTTGCAGTCATTACAATTGGGTTATCCTGCTGGCAGGCTACCCTCAGTCGGCCTGAATTCCAAAGTCTAGGTCCGGCGTCTGTTGCTGTCGCCTCTTCCCTGACATCAGTGCACCAGGGGTATAAAAGTTGCAGCCGACGTCATTTTCCTCAGTCTTTCTTGCCGCGCGGTGCCCGAAGCAAAAGCAGTTCGCAAGTGCGGGTCGGCCGACTCCTGAAGTTATTCAAATTCGAATTTCAGATCCGAAGTCTTCATTAAAGCTAAGTACCCCGTTAGGGAAACTTTTTTTCTTGCTCCAGACCAATGTCAGAAAAAGTTAATAACTGTATTTCTTGTGGGAAGCAAGTACCTCATAAGGATTTTCATTCTTACTGTATTCCTTGCCTAGGCCCTGACCATAACATTGCTAGTTGTCGGTTTTGTGCTAGATTTAACCAACGCACTATAAAGCGTCGGTACGATTTTGCATTTCATTACTTTGGCAGAAGATTTAATTATATAATGCCGTCGGATCAGCCGACTACCGGAGTTTACAAAAAACGAAAAGAAAAGGACCGGCATCAGTGATCCAAAACCGACGACGAGGCTTTTTCTAGGCCTGTCGCCGGTTCTCAGTGAGGCACTTTTGCAGCCCCTGACGCCCGCTACCTCAGAGCCACAGGCCGCTTCCGACTCCCACGTGGAGCCGACTAGGCCTCTGGAAACTCAAGGTATTGGACACTCTGAAACTATTCCCTCAGATGGGTCTGAAGACGCTGAGCAGGCATCGGCTTCTGAGGGTGTTTTCAGGCCTACACAGTTATGTGAAACCTACTTCAGCTACAAAGGTAAAGACTAAAGCAGCTCTAAAGACAAAGAAACAAGTACAGCATTCACTTGGACTGGCCTCCATGCCTAAAAAACAGATGCTTAAAATGGCCGAAGACCTTATTTCTTTGATCAGGGGTTCCCATCCCCCTCATAAGAGGCCTAGGCAAGAGTTAGAATATGAATCTTCAGACCAGGTTTCCATTGCCTCTGATTCCTCCTCTGAACAGGATTTACTCTGTTCCTCCCTACGAGGATTCTAATGCTGAAGAATCTATCCCTTCAGCCTCTCCTACTGAGGATTATTCTTTTGGTGAGACGTTACATACTATGAGGGAACATTTCCACTGGGAGAGCCAAGACTACTCCGAATCCAAGAAAAGGCTCAGAGATTTCCTTTTATTGCCACAGCACAGGCCCCTTGCTATTCTTCCTGTTTTAGACATTGTAGATGATGTGTTTTCAGAGTCCAGTCTATCTCCAGACTCTTTACCACCAGCTCCTGTTAAGCCAGACAGATACTATAGGGTTCCTGATTATCATACATTTCTTTACAAAAACCCTGCTGCTGACCCAGAAACCATCTCTCAGGGTCCCAAAGGGGTCAAAGCTTCTACTGCAAAAAACCCTATCCCCTCTGATAGGGATTCTAGGGTCCTAGACATATGGGGTAAAAAGATTTGTACTTCTGCGACCTTGGCTGCAAGAGCCTTAAATTGCCAATTTCATACGCTTAAATGTCAGCAATATCTTATGCCATTGCTTAAACAGAAAATGTCAACAAATTCAGAATGTGCAGACAACAAAGAAATGCAGGATTTATTGCATGCAGCTGAACAAGTTGGAAAGCATACTTTGCAATGTGGTTTTGATTCTCTAGAGGCCTCCTGCAGGGCCGCTGTTACAGGTTCTGTCATTAGGAGGCATGCTTGGTTAAAAGAACAGAATCTGCCTGATCATGTTAAAGCAAAACTATTAGACGCTCCGTTACAGCATGATACTTTGGTGCTGAAGCAGAAGAGGTGTTGAAGAAAATGGAGGACAAAGCTAAATCTGTGCAAACAGTCGAGGATTTCTTCCAGGTACAGCCTCCCAGATTTAGCAGGAATTGGCCTACAAAGAATTGGTCCTTTTCAGCGTCCGATAGGTCACAAAGAGGCAGATATAGACGCCCCAGAGGCAGATCACAGCCCCAAGGCTCATACAGGCCTAAACAATGGGGTGCTTCTACCTCCAAGAGAGGAGAGAAAAAAATCACAGCCATTCAGGAAACAGTCTCAATGACTTTCCCCTTCCAGCACCAAACACTTATCTTTTGGCAGCCCCTTTGGGGGGGAAACTAGCACTTTTTTCACAAAATTGTCACATGATCATCCAGGACAAATGGATTCTAAATATAGTATCACAAGGCTACAGGTTCCACTTTCACACCCTGCCAACACCAAACGGTATGCCAGACCTGCCACACAATCAATGGGCAGAGGCCCAAAAACAAGTTTCATCCCTCATAGACATGAGGGCCATTCAACAAGTACCAGAGCAAGAGCAGGGACAAGGATTCTATTCAAGACTGTTCTTGGTATCCAGAAAGGACAAAGCCTAGAGACCAGTACTGGACCTATCTATTCTAAACTCATACCTGGATATTCCAAAATTCAAAATGTTGACTCTACAGCAGCTTCTGCCCATGTTGGGCAAGAAGGCTTGGCTTGTGACTTTAGATCTAAAAGAGGCATACTTGCATGTCTCAGTCAGACAAACATGCAGAAGATACTTCCGATTCAAGGCTGGCTCAATGCACTACCAATTCTCTGCACTGCCCTTTGGCTTATCTACTGCGCCCAGGGTCTTCACAAAGTGCCTGGAACCAGTAATTGCATACTGCAGACAAAGACGAATACAAATATATCCTTACTTGGACGACTGCCTCATTCAAGCAGAGAACAAGGACATTCTACTACAGCATCTGGCATTTGTAAAGAGATTACTACCATGCCTAGGGTACACAGTCAACGAACAGAAAGCAAAACTAGTATCCTCTCAAGAGATAATGTTCCTGGGTGCAAGCTTTAAATACAACTGCCCAGATGGCTTATCTCACGCCAGACAAACAAAGACAACTGACTACCTATTTCAATCTGTTGGCAACAAAGGCCCAGTTATCTGCAAGAAAAATTCTGCAGGCTTTGGACTTCATGGCATCCTGCATTCTACTAATTCCATATGCAAGACTGCATATGAGGAAACTTCAATGGTACCTAAAAAGTGTTTGGACTCAACATTGCCACAGCCTGGAAACAATAGTTACTCTCATTCCCTGCCTATAACAGGAGTTTCGATGGTGGGCGAATGCCTGTCACCAGAACAAGGGACAGCCATTCACTCTTCCCCCAGCCATGCAGACATTAGCAACAGATGCATCGGATTATGCCCGGGGAGCCCACATGGCAGGAAGATGTATTCAAGGCACATGGTCCACAAACCAAATGCATCTACATATCAATCAAAAAGAGATGCTAGCTGTTCAAAATGCCCTGACTGCCTTCAAGGACCTTATTCATCCGGGACAACTACTGATAACGACAGACAACACCACGGTCATGTGGTACATAAACAGGGAGGCACTCATTCCTACCCCCTTTGCAGACTAGCCATGACTTTGTGGGACACAGCGTTGACTTACCAAGTACATCTGCAGGCACAATTCCTGCCAGGAAAGTTAAAATCTAATGGATCCCCACGAGTGGAAATTGGATCCACAAGTCTTCCGCATGATAACAAGGAAATGGGGATGACCGGACATAGATCTATTTGCCTCACCTCACAACTGCCAACTAAAGAGATTCTGCACAAGGACTTATCACAGGCAAGTATGGAAAGTGGATGCCCTATCTTTCAGCCGGAAAAACTTAACAGTATATGCCTTTCCTCCTCTGCCTCTCCTCCCCAAGGTACTCCTAAAGGTCAGACAGGAAAAGCCGAAAATGATACTGATTGCCCCAGACTGGCCACGCCAGTACTGGTATCCAATCCTAAGGAACTTGTCTCTATGCCCAGCCTGGACCTTACCTCAAGTGCCTCATCTACTGTCCCAGCAGAACAATCAAATCCTGCACAGCCAACTCAAGACCTTAAATCTGGCAGCATGGCAGATAATGTAGTCATACAAAACACACCTCTCACTAAAGTAGTGATGGATGTCATTTTGGAGGCCAGGAGGCCAAGTACTAAAAAATCCTATGCTGGAAAATGGAGGAGATTCTGTGCTTGGAACCAGGCACAAGGAATTGACACAGCTTTTCCAAACATTTCTCAGATTTTGCAATACTTAACTGAGATGCTGGACAAAGGCCTATCTTTTTCATCTATAAAAATTCATGCCTCTGCCATTTCAGCTCATTACAATACAGAGCCACCTATCTTTTCTTATCCTTTATTAAGGCAGTACCTCAGAGGGGCCAAAAATTTAAGGCCTCCAAGGAGATCACCAACACCTGAATGGGACCTCACTTATGTCTTGGAAAAACTCACCCTGCCTCCTTTCGAGCCAGACGCTGCAGCTGATATAAAGTTTTTATCTTGGAAAACAGCTCTGCTCTACCAATAACTTCTGCAAGACGAGTCTCAGAGCTACAGGCACTCATGGCTGTGGAACCTTTTATCATTTTTTATCCAGACAGGGTTTCTCTGAGGACAAACCCGACATTCATGCCTAAGGTAGTGTCCAGTGTGGCCCTTAACCAAACTATTCCTCTGCCTACTTTTTATCCAAACCCACAGAATAAGAGGGAGAGAATTCTTCATTCTTTGGACATGCACAGACAGCTACACTTCTATTTGAACAGAACCAAAGCTTTCAGAAAGGCAGAGCAATTACTAGTGGCATATGCTGCAGGATCACAGGGAAAGGCTATCTCAAAGTAGACTATTTCAAAGTAGAAAGGCCACTGCATTCGTTTCTGCTATTCACAACATGGCAAGCCAGTACCTAAGGGCATTAGGCCACATTCAATCAGAGCAGCAGCCACTTCAGCTGCCTTCCTCAGGGGAGTACCAACCAAAGACATTTTAGAAGCTAGTACTTGGAGTTCAGTGCATACCTTCACAAAGCGCCATCACTTACCACTCTACTCTAAATCCAGGGCAGGCTTTGCCATTGCAGTTCTGCAGGGCCTAATAGCTGCCCCTAATGCTATTTAGCTCCAGCCTCCCAACCTTAGCTTTGGGATTCAACCCAATTGTAATGACTGCAACAGTGAAACACTAAGAACATAGTACAGTTGTGGACACTTACCATAAATGTAGATGTTCGAGTGTATTCACTGTTGCAGTCCAGGTTACCCACCCGCCATCCCCATTTTTCTTTGCTGGAACTTATCTGTACTTCTCTATTCTATACAACCTATGTGGTGTATTTGCTTGTAATTGAAGGCAAAATATTTACTTTGGTGTATGCATGTTTTATTGACATATTTTTAGCCTACTCTTTTGGGGGCACCTGACATCTGGGGCAAGAAAAACTGAAGAAAATGGCGTCTGCTGCAACTTTTATACTCCTGGCGCACTGACGTCAGGGAAGAGGCGACAGCAACCGACACCGGACCTAGACTTTGGAATTCAGGCCGACTGAGGGTAGCCTGCCAGCAGGATAACCCAATTGTAATGACTGCAACAGTGAATACACTCTAACATCTACATTTATGGTAAGTGTACACAACTGTACTTTCTCCTTTCTGCTGGTTTTAGTTCAATACTGTTCTTGTTTTATTTCAGAATCTTTTGCAGCAAAGCAGTATGACCCCTGTTAAAAGAAAAATAGACCCCCCTAGGAGACTTGAATTCCACATGGGACACTTCCTCCTCATCCTCTAAGGAACACCTTTTCCGAGTCTAATGACATCCTATCATCAGCTTTGCCTACTGAGGGAGCTGTCCTTTGGAGGCACCCTTCACGGAATGAAGAAAGCCTTCATTTGGGAATTTAGCGAATTTCATAAGTCTCAAACTTGTTAGAGAGAGCCTCTGAACCTTCCTACCCCTAGACCTTTGATGGTATCTCCAGATGTCCTTCCTTAATCGCAGTTGCAGTATTCCTTACAATAGGGGTATCCTGCCCAAGATAGCCATACATCTGGCCAGTCTTACCAAAGTCTTTGCTTTTTTATGCACAGTGCATCAGATGTATATCCTGGATCCATGGTATAAGGTACTTAAGTGACATGTGAAAGCCAGATCCTCAGAACTCCATTGCCGGCTGTCCGAATTCAGCTTTTAAATTTGGTCTCATACTGTTCTCCAAGTCTAGGGTAGATAAGTACCCTGTTGGGGACTCTTCCTTTTTTCTTGTTGTTTATTGCACTGAAGGAACATGCCATCCAGAAAGGGGGAAGTGTGAGTGTGGGAGGCAGATTCCCTATCGGAACAGACATGAAAAGTGCCTTTTTTGTTTGGGTGCAGATCATGATCACAAGCAGTGTGATATTTAAGCATTTGTTCCCAACATCCTGCACAGATGTCTGTCTCTCTCTCTCTCTCCCTTTTTCCTGTGTGTTTAGAAAACCAGCACTTGAAATTGTTAGCTCAAAGGACTATGGCTTCTGAATCTGTCTGCCCTGATATCCATCTGTCTTCTAGAAAAGAAGTCTAAGAAGTTATGATCGGAAACTTCTGTCCAGCCTCTGCTGGGCATCTCTCTAGGGTCACATGATAATGCAAAGTAATATTCAGTTATGACACTTGCTGCCTCTGTCATGACCTATTTGGTGGCAGACCATGAGCCCTTCCTTTTGGATGTCCTTTGAGGATGAGCCATCGTCCGTTCCGGATGAGAAATGGGAACCATGACTGATTATTTCTGAAGGGTCTAGAGAGATTCCACAGATCCTGGTAAGGGAGGAAATAGCTGGCTCTCCTATTGAGGTAAGACAGGGTTCAGAGCCTCCTTGGTTTAAGGCTGATATTCCTGCAAAAAGAAAGCAAAAGATGAGGCATGTAACTTTTGTAGCTCTACAAAAGGAGTGGAAAGATTTCACTCGGCTTGTTAAAGCTCTAATGGCATTAAAACCCCCCCTTGTGGTTTGTCCCTCCCTTCTCCTGTTGATTTTCCATCTTCCTCCTTTCCTTCTAAGAGACCTAGGAAATCTGATTCTTTTGATTATGTTGAGGATTTGGATTCTGGGGAGGAATCCTTCGCTTATTCCTTCCCAAAGTCACTGTCCTCTTGCTTTGGCGTTTGTGATGGGGATACTCTTTCCCTGATTCTCTGGTGAAAGAACTTTCTTTTGGGAATACCATTATTAAAATGATGGAACGTTTTCAATGTGAAAGCTCGTAGATGTCTGAAGTCCAGAAGAGATTCTATGACCTTGTACTTAAGGATTCCTCTAGACGATTTGCATTTCCTCCTGTTTTGGAACCTTTTCTACACAATTTGTCGGCTCTCCAGGCCCCTGAGTCTAAGCTCTCTGCCCCCCCTAAAAAAAAAGGTGGGCTTTATGAGATTCCTGAAGCTCAAAAATTTTTATACAAGAATCCTCCTTTAGACCCTTGTGTGATTTCCTTGTCTGTTGACAAACCTATGAAGTTGCGTGAATCTTCCAAGCAAGCTGTTACTATTCTACAGCAAAATATTGGGTTGGTGTGGTAACCAGGTGTATATCTCTGCCATCTTAGTCTTCAGGGCCATCGGTTACCACACTTCTATGACTAGTTGTATGCTTGCCATTCTTGCAAAACTTGGGGAGGGGGGGTTAGCTGGCATACCTGATTTTGATTGTAAAACTTCAGCCATTTCTTTGCTGGGTTCTGCCTCTCAAGTAGCTTGTCATTCCATTAAGTGCAGTTATGATGCTGCTGATGCTTCCTCTAGAGCAGCTGTGTCAGGGTCCGTCATTAGGAGAAGGATGTGAGGGTGAAGTTATTAGATTCACCTTTGGACACCCACAATTTATATGGTTCTGCTGCTGCAGATCTCTTTAAAACTTTGCAAGACAATGAGAATGTTATGCAGGACCTTAAACGAGCCTTTCTTTACCTATTCCTAAATGCAGGAGGAATTTTCCTTTTATGGCATTCTTTGAGGGAAAACCACATAAACAGCTTTCCAAGGGTAAGACACCTCTCAAAAAGGCTTTCTCTACGAAACTTACTCAAGGTTATAGGGGCCAAAAGTTTTGTTTTCCAGGTAAACTGGCTTTTATTTCAAAGCAGTCGTCCTCCTTCCCTTGACCAAATTCCCCTTTTCTAAACGTTAACACTGTCTGTTCACATTTTGGCAACAAATCACAACAGATTCTTGGGTTCTTTCCATACTCCATAATGGTTATTACATTGTGTGGAAGTCCCTTCCTCCTTTTTCGGCTATTCCCCATCCACCTCCTTGCCTTTTCTCATTTTTCACCTCTACTGCAGGATCTTGCGGCTCAAGGTACCATTCATCCATTTCTTCTTTGCCAAAGAGGCAAGAGCTTTTATCCAGGATGTTTGTGGTTCCCAGGAAGCAGGGTTCTTGGAGACCCGTGGTAGACCTTTCCTTTTAGGAATACCTTTCTGAAAGTCCCTTCTTTCAAAATGTTAACTCTTCAATTTGTCTTCCGTATGGATGTCCTTCAAGAATGCAACTGCAGTCATAACATATGGGTTGTCCTGCCTCAGGCAGCCCTCGGTCAGCCAGATTCCAAAGTCTGGGTCCGACGTCGGCTGATGTCGCATTTCTCTCCGGCGTCAGAGTGGCTGGAGTACATAAGCATCAGCCGATGCCATTTTCTTCAGTCTTTCTTGCCGCGCGGTGCCCGAAGCAGAAGCAGTTCGCAAGTGCCGGTCGGTCAGCTCCTGTATTCTTCGATTCCGAAGTCATCAAAAAAGCTAAGTACCCCGTTGGGGACCTTTTCTTGCCTCAGCCGATGTCAGAAATTACTGAAAAAGTTAACAATTGTCTTTCTTGTGGTAAACAAATACCTCATAAGGATTTCCACTCTTACTGTCTACCTTGCCTTGGCCCAGACCACGACGTCTCGGCCTGTGTAGCCTGTGCTCGCTTCAACAAGCGCACTCTCAGGCGCCGGGTGGAGTTCGCTGAAGATTTTTTCGGCGAAAAATTTGCCTATGCAATGCCATTGGAGCTTCCGACATCGCAAACTCCCAAGAAACGAAAAGACCGGGACCGACATCCTTGGCCCGCGTCTACCACCGACTCCACGCCAAAACCTACCGCGAGTGCTTCGGCTCCTCCTGAGACTGTTATTCCACCGCTCCGAACCGAAGACACCGCATTACCGACGACTCCGATTCCGGATATCACTCTGCCAGTTATTGATTTTTCCTCCGGATACCGAAACCGAGGAAATGCCCGAGACCATTGCTGTAGATAAGGTCACTCCTGCATGTGGAGCTGCCAGGCCTCCTATGGCCATGTCTATTAAGGCCTACACTAGGGCTAAGGCAGCCAGCAAGACCAAGCATCTTTCTGCTAAAGTCTTGCCTCAGCCTACTCCAGAGACACAAATTATGACTATGGCTGCTGACTTAATTTCTATGATTAGAGGTTCACAGGCCCATCCTGAGAGAGGATCCCAGCCTCCTTCTGATAAAAGGCCCCGGGTTGAACCCTCTGACCCTATTCCTTCAGATGAAGATTCTGAGGACTCTGTCCACTCTGATGGCCAGGAAGAGCTCTTCCAGACCTATGAGGACTCGGATGCAGAGGATTCCATCCCCTCGGCCTCCCCTCCTGAGGATATTTCTTTTGGGGAAGTTCTGCATACCATGAGGGAACATGTGGCAAGGCCAGGAATATTCTGATTCCAGAAAGCGCCTTCGAACTTTCCTTAAAAAGCCCCAGCACAGGCCCTTAGCTATTCCTCCTGTGCTTGATGTTTTGGATGATTTATATTCTGACTCTAGTGTTGCCCCTGACTCTCTTCCTCCTGCTCCAGCCAAGCCAGACAGGTATTACAGGGTCCCAGAAACACATTCCCATTTATTCAGGGCTCATACTGCTGATTTGGAAACTATTTCTCAGAGACCTATGTTTCAGCTTCCACCTCTAAAAATCCTTTGCCCTCCAACAGGGAAGCTAGGTCATTAGAGAGATATGGTAAAAAGGTTTACACCTCCACTACTTTATCTATGAGAGCTTTGAATTGCCTTTTTCATATGTTACAATATCAGGATTTCCTGTTAGAAGATTTACAGAAAACATTGGCCTCTCCTGATCCTTTAGACAGGAAGTCTTTGCAGGAAGCTGTACATAACTCTCAGCAAGTAAGCAATCACTTCCTGCAGTGTGGATATGATGCACTGGAAGCTTCATGTAGGGCAGCTATGACAGGGGCAGTCATTCGTAGACATGCATGGTTAAAAGATCAACCTCTACCAGATCATGTAAAGGCAAAACTTCTGGATGCACCTTTGGAAAAGAACAAGCTTTTTGGTGCTAATGCTAAGGATGTGTTAAAGTCCATCGAGGAAAAAGCAAAATCAGTTCAGACGGTGAAAGATTTCCTCCAGGTTCAACCCCCCAGATTCAGTAGGAATTGGCCTTCAAAAAACTGGTCCTTTCCTAATCCTGAAAAATTTCAAAGGGGTAAAAACAGACGTGGCCGAGGAAGAGGACAGTACAGAGGTCCTTACAGGGGACGACAATGGCAGCCAGCAAACCAAATAAGTGACACAGGGGTTTCACCTGCCCCACAGCCACAATCTCAATGACTTTCCTCTACTTCCGCCTACCAGGGAACAAATAGAAGCTCCCTTGGGCGGGAAATTATCTCTGTTTGCAGACAATTGGCACAGACTGACAAAGGACAAATGGATTTTGGACATTATAGACCGAGGTTACAGGTTCCATTTTCATACCTTACCAAGAAAACAAGGCATGCCAAACCTGCCACAAAACCAGAGGGCAGAGGCTATCAAGCAAATCTCTCTGCTGACTCTTATGAAAGCAATAGAAAGAGTTCCACAACAAGAACAAGGCCAGGGGTTTTACTCAAGACTGTTCCTTGTTCCAAGAAAAGAATCTCAATGGAGACCAATACTGGATTTGTCCGCATTAAACACCTTTCTCATAGTACCAAAGTTCAAAATGCTGACTCTACAGCAACTCCTTCCCATGCTGGGCAAGGGGTCTTGGCTGATTACTCTGGACCTCAAGGAGGCATACCTGCATGTCCCTATCAGACACAGCTGCAGAAGATACCTCAGATTTCTTGCAGGGCCAGAGCATTATCAATTCTCAGCATTGCCATTTGGCTTATCTACTGCGCCCAGAGTATTCACAAAATGCCTGGCTTCAGTAATTGCTCATTGCAGGCTCCAGGGGATCCAAATTTACCCGTACCTGGACGACTGCCTCATACAAGCGGGCGACAAATTGATGTTGACAAAAAACTTGGACTATGTCATACGATTACTTTAAGCTCTGGGATACACAGTCAACTTCCAAAAGTCAAGACTTCAGCCATCCCAGCAAATAATCTTCTTAGGAGCCAAATTAGACACAGCCTCTCAAATGGCTTACCTAACAGAAGACAAGCAAGAGAAGTTAACTCATTATTTCAAAGGTTTGGCAAAACTTACCCAGATGACTGCAAGGAGATTCCTACAGGCCCTGGGTTACATGGCATCCTGCATTCTCCTGGTTCCATTAGCAAGACTACACATGAGAAAGCTTCAATGGTACCTAAAAGCCTATGGTCTCAACACAGCAACAACTTAGAGACAACCATACCGCTCATTCCATGCCTACAAAAGGAATTCCTATGGTGGGCCTCGTAAGCCAGGCAAACACAGGTATGTCATTCAAAAACCACAGATAACACAGACCATGACCACAGACGCCTCAGACCTTGGATGGGGGCGCACATGGAAGGCAGGTGTATACAAGGACAATGGTCTCCAAAGGAAACACATCTGCACATAAACCAAAAGGAAATTCTGGCAGTAATGCATGCCATCGAGGCCTTTCAACACCAACTTCAGCAAGGCCATTTACTGATACGGACAGACAACACCACTGTGATGTGGTATATAAACAAGCAAGGGGCACCCATTCTTACCCCCTTTGCAGACTGACAATGCATCTTTGGGAAAAATCACTGAGCCTAAACATTCAGTTACAATCCCAGTTTGTTCCAGGCAAAGACAATGTGCTGGCGGACAGCCTAAGCAGGAATTTCACAGATCCACACGAGTGGAGGTTACATCCGAAGATCTTCACACAGCTCACTTCGACATGGGGCAGGCCAGAAGTAGACCTATTTTCCTCTCACCTCAACCATCATCTACAAAAATTCTGCTCAAGGATATACCATCCACAAGCTTGGAAAATAGATGCTCTCTCATTCAACTGGAACTTCCTAAAAATCTATGCATTCCCACCTCTGCCACTGATGACCTCAGTATTACTAAACATCAAAGCAGAGAGACCCAAGGGGATCCTAATAGCTCCGGACTGGCCAAGACATCACTGGTATCCACTACTATGGAGCATATGTCACACCAAGAAGTGGGCCCTTCCCCAATGGCCTCTACTTTTGACTCAACACAACTTCAAAACAGTGCATCCAAACCTTCAGACACTGCAGCTAACAGCCTGGGAGATCCCATGAATAACCTCAACCTA